>NW_026909788.1:59540-71664 GCF_949316345.1 Pungitius pungitius | reverse complement strand
ACTCCGCCGTTGGGCCGGGGTACGGTGCCTCTGGCTTTGACAAGATGGTGTGTGGTGGTTTGTGTGTGGTTCTCTGCGGGCTTTGTGTGTGTGTGTGTGTGTTCGCCCGCACTACCGAGCTGAAACCACAGACAGCCCGACTGGAGCGTCGTCCAAATCCTCTGCATGCAAATTAAAAACGCAACAATAAACGTGGCAAAGGAACAAGGTGGGCACACAGGCTTTATGGCCCCCTCCACCCCGCTCTCCTCCCTCTCTCTCTCTCTCTCTCTCTTAATGTCTCCCTCTCTCTTTCTCCCCGTCTCGGCTTTCTCCAAGCCCCCTCCTGGGTTTGATGTGGCTTATGGGAGGAGTTGGAACAGGGACAACCAAACTGCTGAGTTATCTCTTGCATGCAGTGTGGCGGCGTGGCTCGGCCTCTCTCCATGTGCGTGTGCCTGTGTCGTGTGTGTGTGTGTGTGTGTGTGTGTGCGTGTGGACCAGCAGCGCGGTGTAATCCTGTGGAAATGAAAGGTGCTGCCGCTCACTGGCCGGGAGATTACAGCGCGCTCTGTCACGGCGCCAGGACAGACTACCCGGCTGAGAGAGTAGCCCTCTGTAACGCGCGCGCCACACACACACACACACACAGACACACACTCAATGCTTCTCTTTGACGCCGTGGTTTTACTCCCCGACCGTCCTTCCTCCTTCATCCACTTCTGTCCCTTTCCAGCTCTCTTGTAGCTTCTTCTCCCTCCCTTTGGCTCTCCCACACAGCACTACACTGTGCATTTTTTCCCTTCAGACACACACACAAAACACACACACACACACACACACGTCATCACGTCTGTGAGACCACGTCACCCGAGTCCCTTCTGTCCGTACAGTCGTGAATGTGTCGAGTGTCACACGTCTGAATCGTCCAATAACTAAAATAAGACATAACTAACCGTCCATTTGTTGGCCTTTTTATAACCGTTGGCTAAATAAAAAATATTTTTGATTACATTAAAGTTTTTATTCTCTTATGGTTGATACAATCTCAGAAAATGAAGTTATGTTTTTTTTTTTTTTTTTTTTTTTAAACCAACGGTCCAAAAAATATAACTTTTAACTTTATTATAAGATAAGAATTGCAGAAAATTACATTCAGTGTCAGCAGCTGGGACCAAAACAATGTTTGGAGTAAATAATCTGAAACATAAACAGAACAATCCAGTGTTGACCTTTAACATTATAACAGCGGGGCAGAGAGCACTTCTACACCCCCCCCCCCCCCCCCCAAAGTTGTAAACCTCTGGAAAACACTGTAATCTGATGATCAAAGTTATCTGATCTTTTCTGCTCTGAATCACAGTAGCTTGATGATTACAACTATTCTATTTATATATATATATATAATAAATCAATATGTCAGTTATGTTCAACTTTGAAATGAAATTAGTTGTGTATTGTATGAGAAACTAATTACCATCTGCAAAAGATGTAATCTAACTGTTGTGTGTTTGTCTTCCCCCCCCCGGCCCCCGCCCCACAACAACAATATAGAAAGACGACAAACGAGTGGCGTCCTCCTTTTGTCCTGCACGTTGTGCCTCGTGTGAATCCTTCGCTCTTCGAGGTCGCTTCAAGACGACTCCGTTGTTTCGATCAAATAAAGCGATTTGGGATTCTAATTGTCTCGCGCGGCTCCTCTGTGTTTCATGGCCCTCTGCTGGAGCGTTTCAAACATGGGAGTCCCGCTGTGTGTGTGTGTGTGTGTGCGCGCGTCCCCTAGAGTGAAATCCTTCCTCCCTGTTGTGATGCTTGACCTTGGCTAATTCAAATCAGGAAAACATTCAGAACCGCAGGTGCAGCCACAAAGGGCTTTTCTGTGTGTGTGTGTGTGTGTGTGTGTGTGTGACATTGGATCTTTTTCATTTTAAAACTTTGCAAAGCACATTGGGACGCGAACACGTCGCGTCCAGCAATCCGCTCCTCGCTGGGCGAACTGGTAATCGATGGTTTCATCCGGTGTTCCCCCCCCCCTCAGGGCTGGCTCTGTGAGCTGCTGCGCTGGAAGGAGGATCCGTCCCCGGAGAACCGCACGCTGTGGGAGAACCTCTCCATGATCCGCCGCTTCCTGAGCCTCTGCCAGGCCGAGCGCGACGCCATCTACGAGCAGGAGAGCAGCGCCGGGCAGCAGCAGCAGCAGCAGCACCACGGCGAGCGCCCCGCGCACCTGATGCACATCTCCGCCGAGCTGCCGCAGGTGTGTGTGTGTGTGTGTGTGTGTACCTGCCGTGCCTTTGGGCAAGGCACCGTACCCTTCGACTAGGTCACGGGTTTACGCCAGCAACCTTTTTTAAAAAGCTTCCAAGCAAAGAAGCAAGGCTCTATGGTAGTTTTCTGCAAAGTCCCCGCCCTCCTCTGCCTCTGATTGGCGGTACCCCTTGCTTCTTCTAAGTTCGTAGCATGTGAACAAGATGGTTGGGGTGAGGTTGATTGGGTGAAGTCTCTGACAGCCATGTTGCATGTGTTACATATTCCTCCTACGTGGGGGACATAAGTAACCAGTTTACTAACACGGTGTATTAGAATGTACATGTTACACGTGTAATAAAGCAATTATGAAATATAAACAAAACATTTCTAATTATCAGAAATAAACCTGTTTAATGACACACTTATATTGGGACTAAAAAACGTGAATTGTTCGTTTTCAACTTCATGAACAAAATCCAATGAAAGCGTTCGCTTGTTTCAGCTTCTCAAATGTGAACATTTGTTGCTCTTTTCTCTCTCGTTTGATCGTTTGAACTGAATATGGATGTATTCATCTTTTCGGTCGGAAAAGTAAAAACCAGTTCAAGAAATCCCCAATTTCCGACATTTCAAAGACCAAATGATGAATTCATCGGTGGAAAAAAACGATCGTGGTCTAATTGTGTCTTTTTCCTGCATTTCATTATTTTAGTTTTGCATATCCTTCACAAATCTAATTCAAACAACACTTTTTTTTTATTGAATTTTGCGAGTTAAAAACACAGCAACAATTTAGAATTTCCAACCTTTCAGCAATTTTCAAATATACGCTCGAGCTTGTTTTAGCAGCTGCTTTGCGAAAAAAGACGAGGAGCTCAATTAACCCGCCAGAATAATAAAGCACAATAAAACTTGTGTCAAAAAGTCCGAGCCGCAGCGTTATTTGGTTACTGGGGGGGCGCGGCCCCGGCGTTCCACAAAGGAGGCCATTTACTGGCTATAAATAAGGTAATAGGATTTATTTTACAAATCAGTTTCTGCGGCGCAAATGGAATGAGGGAATTCCTCTCTCGCATAGTTTGCGTGCTAACAGAAGATTGATGAAAATAGGATTACTTCTGATTTTTTAACGGTCCACTTTTACACTGTCCACGAGAGACAAATATTTGGTGCCTTCTCCTCCACTAACGCGACGCATTATGCAAAATTGGCTCCCGTGTGCTCGACGAGGACCATCGCGGCTCGGTTTATTGGTACAGTAAAAAAAAAAAATCACCATCTTTTGAGTGCATTGGAGCAGCTGGCAACCAGAGTCCCTGCAAAGTGGCGCTTTGCACCCTTCATTACGAAACGCCTTTTTTTTTTTTTTTTCCACAGCGAGCCTGAGTCAGAAGCTCAAAATAAAAAGAGCACCCATTTGGCAGGGTCAACGGGGACCACGAGTTGCCCACTCGCTGCCTCTCCAGCCACACAATGAGACATTTTTGTCGCGAGCGGGTGTTGTCGCGTGGTGCGTTTGCGCCGACGGGAGTCGGCCACCGATAGCGTTCTCACACTGCGGCCAATCGGACGCGCCATCGCCGCCCGGATTGTGCACCGGCATCTTGTTTACCGCTGCCTGGCGGGAAAAAAAGGAGCCTGATAAGCAGCGCAGGCTATAATAAAGAGGCCAGTTTCCCACTGAGTGTGTGTGTGTGTGTGTTGCCTCCCCAACAATGAGAGACAAAAAAAAAAAAAATCCTATCTACGTAACAGATTGCATTGAATGGGATCTTGCATGGAATGTTCCTTCTACCCAGTGTGTGTTCAATGCACAGTGGGGCACATTTCTCCTCACGACTCAATTGGTTCCTAATGAAAGGCCTTATTAAGGCGCCGATAAGTGTTCCCTGATAACATCCCCCCCCCCCCGTCTCCTTTCTTTTCAGGCTCAGTCGCAGCAGCAGCACCACCATCACCATCACCACCACCATCAGCAGCAGCAGCACCATCAGCAGCAACAGCCCTCCCTGTCCCTGCAGCACCCCTCCCAACCCCTTTTGTCCCAGCAGCCCCTGCAGCAGCCGTGCGCCGGCCCCCGGCTGCCGCCTCGGCAGCCCTCCACCGCCTCCCCGGCGGAGATGGAGGAGGAGGGCGGCCGCGTGGGGAGCATCAAGGCCCGCACCTGCGGGGGGAAGATCTCCCTGGAGGCCCTGGGCATCCTGCAGAGCTTCATCCAGGACGTGGGCCTGTACCCGGACGAGGAGGCCATCCACACCCTGTCGGCACAGCTGGACCTGCCCAAGCTCACCATCATCAAGTTCTTCCAGAACCAGCGCTTCTACGTCAGTCACCCGGCCAAGGCGCCCAAGGAGCCCAGCGGCGGCAACAACAACAACAACAGCAACAACAGCAACAACAGCACCACCACCAGCAGCAGCAGCAGCAGCCCGGCCTTCGAGGAGGAGCTGACGGACTTCAGGGAGAGCGGAGAGCTGCTGAAGGAGCTGGACGACAGCACGCAGACCAACAGCACCATCTTCTCCATCAAGATCGAGGAGCAGCTGGCCCGAGGCGCCGAGGCCCAGTCGGAGTCAGAGCACGAGGCCAAGGAGTAGGACGCACCCCCCCCCCCCCATAACCTCCCCCCCCTCCTCCTCCTCCTCCTCCCCTCTGTCTGAACATGTACTGAGAGCTCCTGTTGTGCACGCACACACACACACACACACACACACAGACTGTGCTAAATGGAGACGCTCCGGCCGAACCGCCGCACTGCAAATAAAGAAAAGGGGTGTTTTTAATCAGCGTCTGGACTAAAGGAGGAGTGTTTATATATAAATACATACATATATATATATATATATAAATCATTCAGACGGACCCTGAAGTGTTGAGCCCACTGGAAAAATCATTTCAGACAAGTACTACTTTTTGGATTTTGTAAAACTTGTATTATTCACTGTCAAGACTGATGCATCACGTAAATAATCTGCACAAAAAAAAACAAAAAAAGATTCTAATTACGTTGCCGTGGACATTTGCCGACTGCACTCTGTTTTACACTGACTTACTTTATCTTTTTGAGCGACTGACTATAAGAGAAGAAAAAAAAAAAAAAAAAGTCTCTCCTGGAGTTTGCTAGGACTTTGCTAGGTGTTTACGTATGTGATGTTTAAATGGATTTAAAAAAGAAAAAATAATAAAAAATAAAAGACGTTAATGATAGCAAATGAAATCCGGCCTTAATTATGAGGTGTCAAGTGTGGAGCCCGCGGGCGGATTAGTTATTCTTTTAAAAAGCTCACGACGTGATTATGGAACGCCATCACCTGGCCCAGGTGACCCCCCCCCCCCGAGAACAGCTTGGTCTCTACATATTATTTGTTCGGGAGGAAATATAAATATATATATATAAAGACATTATATTGTAACTGTTAAAAAGAAAAAAAAGAAAAAAAAAAAAAAAGATACAGTCTTAAAGAAACTATGCCAACAAATGCCTTGTACTATACGGCACTGCCGAAGTTTAGATTATTTTGCAAAACCTTTGTCACTGTAACTCTCTGATTTTGCCACAGTTAGAAATGTGAATTACACCATGTTTATGTTGTCCAACATTATTTATTTGCAGTTCATGCAGTGTTTCTGATGTAATTATTTTAACGTAGAGCTTAAGATTTTTTTTTTTAATTTTATTTGACAGACCTTTTCTTTTTCTATTTATAAATGTGATTTTCGATGGGCAGTAAAAACAAAAAGTGTCTTAAACGTTTTAAATGGAGAAATGTGCTTTACAGGTTGCCTATAAAAAGTGCTGTATGTTGAGCAACTCATTGCTACAAGCTTCACAATTAATGTTGTATGCAATTTTTACTATCATGCAAATAAGCTTAGGTAAAACGACGACTCGGTGAGACTGACCTAATAGAACACCTTAGAGAGAAAAACATATGCAATCTGTGTGAAAATCGATGTCTGCGATGTGTCTTCCTTTGGTTAACAATCCAATTCAAAAAGCTATTCCTGTATAAATATTCTGTATAAAAGTGTTTTTTTTTTTTTTTTAAATCGGTTTATTTCAAGGAGAACACCAGTTATTTTGTTACGACTGACTGTTTTCTAAGTGTTTAAGGGTTCCTTTCTGCAGAAATGTTCTAACTAGAAGTGGTTATTGATTGTTAATTACACAATTAAACTGTTTGTATTGTACCACAGAATTCTTGGCATTAACTTGACCAGACTCAAGAGGATTGCTTCTTCTTTTTTTTTTTTTTTTCTTCTTGTTCTTCCTCTGTGGACAAAAGATGAAACGATGTGAACTGTTCTTAAATCCACTGCTGAGAGACATCGACCCCTCGTCGCTGAACACGTCATTTGTAATAACTGTAAATATCACATCTTATGAATCATTGATTGTTTATTGCTGTAAATACATTTGAAGTCTGTGCAAGAGCTCGCCGTACCAATCAACGCTCTGTGGTGCCTCTTCCTCTCAGGCCGCCTGTACCCGGGCCTCTTCACTCCCCCCCCACCCCCCTCCGCTGATCGCACCTTTTCGGCGAGGTGCGAGCGCCGCCGGCGGGGAGCGAAGGAACAGAGGACGGGCGCAGGGGCCCTGACCTCGCCGTGATCCCCGGGGCGAGGCCAGGATTCTGCACCTTTTAGGACCCCCCCCCCCCCCCCCCACCTACACCCACACCTGTTAACACCCTGGCGCTCCCTTGATGTTCTGCTCTTTTTTTTTTCTTCTTCTTTTTCCATGAATAAAAAAAAAAGAAGCCAGAGTGTAACGTTGTGTTTGTTCGCGAAAGAAAAAGAGGAAGTGTACGTGTACAAAAAGCGTGAAAGGGGGGGGGGGGGGGGCTGATAATGCACTCCCAATCACTTCCCGATTTTGACTTTGACAAAGCGACAAACACAGGAAGGCACCAACAAACAGCGTAATACTCCTCCTCATTACGGGTGTGTTCTTAAGGATCAGCACTATTTACCTCCCTCTGAGAGAAGCTTTCCACACACAGACGGCTAATGCTCCCCGTCTCACCAGCATTTGCTCTTTTCAGGATTTCTGGGGGAGGGAGGGAGGGGGGGGGGCGGGGGGATTTAAGAAGTTTTGAACTCAATAAGTAAGTTAAATATCCTAAAAGAGGATGCCAATTTATTTTTATTTTTTTTCAAAGCGGCGTCCGCATCCAGTTGTTTTTCAGCACATGTGGCTCCACGTTAGCGGATGACGAGCTCCAGCTTTGTGCTAGACGCTGGAGTCTCACCGCGGGGGTGTTGGGGGGGCGGGGGGTCATGGGTGATTGCCCACACAAGACTGGCAACAGTTTCCAAACTCCCGTCTCCATTAGGCTGCTCTCCACGGCGTCAAACACACTTCAGAGGCTTTTTCCCCAGATGTCAAAATAGAAAATCATAATTAGGACAAGAATAGTGACTGATGAATCACTGACTCCTGTTACCGCTTTTTATTTTAAATTGGCAGGCTAGCATTCATGGATGATGCCGCATCACGCCGTCAGCGACAGTGAGCCGGAAAGGAAACCGATACAATATCTTGGGATGATTTCGTAATTCTTGTAGCAAATGAGCATAAAAAAAAGTTCCAGTTGATGCAAAGACGAGCTGAGGATGACTAACGTTCGTCCTCATTCACGTTTGTGAATTTAAGCGACATTTGACAAGTGAAATACTGACAAATGTAACTATGCCTCATTTGACTAAATATCATAAGGTTCATCCAGCAATGCCAAAATATAAACTTATTTAAAAATGATGATCCCTTCACTTCTTCTTAAATCTTATTTAACAGGATAATGCCGAAAGTAACAAGCCGAGTGTGATATTTATTGTGTTATTGCATTGTCCCATTTTAATATTGTAGCTACTTTTTGCAGATATATTTCATGACGATTGATATATTATAGATAAAAAATATATTTATTATAGATAATAAATATAGTATAAAGTATAAACTCAACATCTGTTGCGTTTTTAAAATATTTGATAAGTAACCAGCATCTAAAGTTTTCAAATAAATGCAGGATATTCAATTGTGGCGGAGCCGTATATAACGGTATCTGGTCTTTCGTAATGTACTTTTTCCAGCTCTAGTAAAATACTGAGAGACAGAAATAAAGTGACAATTTAAAACAAAAGCAGCACATAAAAACACAGGATTCAAACTTCTCGATAATGGGCGTCGTCGTCGTTGTTGTTGTTGTTGTTGTTTGCTTTCTCCGTCTCCTGGATGCACATCTGCAGGATGGACACACTTAAAGAACGTATACTTCCCGCTCCGCTGAACGCAAACCCCCCCAGAGTACTGATGAAGATGTCAATCAAAAGTGCACATTAACACTTCACAGATGACTTGAGGGAATAACACACACAAAAAAAAAAAAAAAACAGGAGTTTGGGCTTCGCGGAACTAGATTTCAAGTGTGTGTTATATTGTGTGTTTCGGTGCACAACAGAAAGTGGACTAAAACGCCCCTCGGCTGTGGGGGGTGGGGGGGCACCAACTCCGTCCCTCACAGTTTGTAATCACTCTTAAAAGTCGTCGTTCAAGAATTAGTTGAAGGATGTCAAAGAACCACGAGGACGAGGGAGACAAAGTCAACAGAGAATCTGAGCTTTCTCAACCTTGATGATGATGGAAGGGTCTTAACATTTGTACAGATGTTCACTTTCCTTGTTACTCACATCTGGGTGTTCAGGCTTAAGCCATTTTGGTTGACTCCCTTTACCACGAATAGTTGTTTTGTGAGCTTCTCGGTGTAGAATGGACTTTCTTTTGCTTAATTCATTTGTTTTATAATCACACTTAAGCCATTGAGACAATATATCAAACACGTCATTGTATGGGGGGGGGGGGAATAGAGAGAAGAAGCCTAAACATACCCATAATCCTATGCGCCAACACTGACACGTGCTGCATTTAAAGTCCCTTTTATCGGGGCGGCACCTCTGTGACGTTTCTGCTACATTTGGCTTCAGATTAATAGGGACGTCACACTCAGGTTGTCACGGCACCACGCGGGCAGGTCTGTCTTGTCCAGGGGGGCGGGGGGGGGGGGGGGGGGGGGGGGAGTCCTAAGTGGCTACCCATGAGCCCCTGGGACTGCGCAGTAAATCAAACAGGAAATGCAGCAGAAAGCCTAATAAAGGTATTCCAATGATATCGATCTCTGCCCGAGCCGCCCGGCGACAGCCTGCGCAAAAACGGTTCCTCCACCTTTTTTTTTTTTTTTAGACGTGGAGAAGCGGGAAACAGAACATTAGAGGTGTGGGGAGTGAGCGAGACCAATCACTGACTTGCTTCGCCTCCTTTCGGAACGCCGACCTCTGGAAAGAAGAAGTGTCACGCGGCCCTCGTCTTTATCCTGACGGTCGACTTGTTGGGATTTCTAGTCGGCATCGAGTCCCGGACACAGGCGGAAGAAAGCGGGGGGGCGGGGGGGGGGCTCTCACCTTCCCCCTCTCTACAACGCGAGCATCGCCACATCAGGAACGGAGACCTTTCAAAGTCCGAGCCCGAGGCCTCCGCCCCGAGGTCGCGCGCGGCTGTGGGTTCACGTGCCAGACGAAAGGTTTCTCCTTTTGAATATTGACAGTCGTTTGGTTCCCTCATTGCGGAGGAGGAGGAGGAGGAGGAGGAGGCGCGTGCAGCCAGCGGCGAGAAAGGGAGAGAGACTCGCCGCCATCGATGGAGCCCCCCCCCCCCCCCGCCCCATAGTGCATTTTCTACGAATTTAGCTGAAGTGCACACTCGTCATTTGAAGTGCTCATTGAACCCGTTTTTTCCTTTTTTTCCCCCAAACCTGTCTTTGCCGCTTTCATTTTAAAGCAATAACTCATCGATGAACGACGCCACTCGGCGGACGCCACTCGTCACAATGGGTCCACTCGTGCACTGACCAAAACAGACTCAACAGGCAAACGTTGCGTCACGGATTTTCAGGCCGTTGGCGCGCCAAAGTGGCCTCGCCACTTATCAGTTTTTTTTTAAACGCTGAAAGTATCTGGACCGTTTTTTTTTGTTTTTGTTGCACAAACCTCTCCTGGGAGAAAGGCCTCTCTCTCCGGTGAAAAGGAGAAGAACGCCATCCTCTGAGACCACGCGGAACCGCGGCAATATTTGAACCGTATTGAGCTTGATTCCCGCGGCTTTAAAAGTAAAGCGTCGTGGCATCTGTGTCGGTGTTTGCAGATTGCGAGTTGTGATCTTTCAATCATGGGGACGCTGATCCGGGAGAAGTTGACGCGTCCTGGTGGGCAATCTGCACGGGAGCCGAGGTGCGGATGTCTCATCCAGGCACTTCTTTTATTTATTTTTTTTATTTTATTTTTACTCTGATCATAATTGCACGGCGACAGATGGGCAATGGTGAAGCACGCAGGTATACAGCGTGCATGGAAATGTGCTTATAGCCCTGAACAAGAACAGCTTTAGAGCAGTCAGGTGTGTGGCTTCTTTTTTTTTTTTTTCCACACTTTTCTTGCCTACGTAACACCTACTTCTTCACGACGTGGGCCGAGTGGCATCGGCTCATCAACGGGTTGTAAAATCTCTCCCGTTACAGGTGAACGATGGAAAAATGCGGCCGTTCTTTTGAATCACGGAGCTTCCCCCCTCCTCCCCCCTCCCATCCATCCCCCTCAACGAGGTAATGCGAGCGGTCGCCAGGCCTCTCGCTACCTTTCCCTCCTCGAAGAAGAAGGAGCATCAAGAGTAGAAGAAAAAGAAGAAAAAAAGGAAGAACGGAGAAGAAGCAGTTAAATTGCCTTAACAGCTGTGCAGGGTATGAATAACTCGTTAGCTGTGTGCATTTTAAGTCATCAAATCCCCAACCCCCCCCCCCCCCCCCCACCACCTAGCCCTCATTTGCAAAGGGGACAGGAGGGAGGTGCTAATTAAAGTGATAAAGAGAACAAATCTTATCGAATCTGGTGCTGGATTCTTTTTACGGGAGGTGTTGGGAGAAAAAAAACAGGAAAAAAAAAAAAAACAGGGTTACATCTGTATTCTCAAACACTCAAGGAAGGTGTTATTTCATGTTTAATTAATTAAGCAGTCTCTTTAACTGTATCTTGACAAATGTGATGCCAATTAGACGGTGAGGGGCGGGAAAAAAAAGTGTTTTTTTTGCTAATTAATGGTTGATTTCTGGGGAAAAGGAGTAAAATCGTCAGGTATCGTACCTTTTCCCTAACTGTTACAATGCATAAATGAGCATCTACCTCCCATTCGGCATTACGGCTCACGGATGAACAGGTTTTAAAGGAGCCCTCTGATTTCTCTGCCAACTGATACTTTTCACCGAGCATCGCGTCACACAGATCTTCACGTTCAGTTCTTCTGCCGATTGCTGCTCTTGCGCATCTTCAAGAATTTCATCTTTCATTAATAAAGAGTTTGACAGAGGTTTAGTTTTTTTTTTTAAAAAGACCACAACAGAATGGGAAGAAGTCACAAGCGTTGGCCTTAATGGTGGAAGGACATCAAGTGAAATGAGCCTGAGCCCAAGTGGCCCAGTCTATACCTCTCTATACCCCTGGTACCTCAAGGGGTGATGGTGAGTCACCTTCCCGTCCGCCCTCTGACCAACATGAGGAGGAGAAGAAGAGCAGCATGACAGCGGTTACCTTGGTCGCTTGTTTTAATTCCAAAGTGGGGGGGCGGAAAAGGGTTGAAAAAGGCCATGGGAAAAAAAAAAGTTTTGGTGACTTTTGGTGAAAATGAAGGAAAGAAATGACCAGATCATGACATGCAATTAATTCATTCATTTTGATGGAATTAAAAGTAAAAAGTATCAAGGGAAGTCTGTTTAAACGCCGAGACGATGCAAACCCAACAAGGGTTCAATGCTTCGGTTTAGCTTTTTCAAAATTCAAATTGTTCATTTTA
>NW_026909788.1:44540-54540 GCF_949316345.1 Pungitius pungitius | reverse complement strand
TAAATGGTAAAAGTCTAATGGGCTCTGCTTGAAACCTTGCACCATATCAGCAGCATCAGCTGTGCGTCTTCGTTGGACATCTCTCAGAACTCCCACGCTGAACGAGATTTTTAAAAAAATATATATATATATATAAAAAAGACACACGTCCATGTTATTGTTTCCAGGAGGATTCTGAAGCCTCCACGTCAGGGGTCTGTCTGTGTCTTTGGCCCGGCTGCTCTCGTTCTCCCGCACAATGAAATTACACCACAGCAAGCATCGTCTCACGGAGGCAGATTCAAGGCCCATTTATTTGAGATTGCTTTTAGTGTAATTCGATAAAGGCTTTTTTACTCATTTATTTCCATGGTGAAATGCGTGCTGAGGAAAACCAGGGCTGTGTTTCCCTCATTAGCAGTAATAATAACCATAATAACAATAATGGCATTAAAAAGCAATCATTTGAACGATCCTGCCGTCAAAAAATATAGATGGGCGCCGGACATTATTTTTTTCTTATTTACGGAAAGGCTTTATTATCATAGCAGTCGTTGATGAATCACAAAAACAAAGTACTCGGCGCCTATAAAAGCCGAATCAAGAATAACACTTTTTTTTTTAATGCTCTGATAGATGAGATTTTTGTTTTAACTTTTGTCCAGATGAGACGACTTAGAGGAGCACGGGGGTGAAATAACGAGCCAGGAGACGCCGCGGCATGAAGCGTGATCACGAAGAGGCGGCGAGAAGGAGGCGGCGCAGCGCGGCGGGATCCATTTTTTTCCGCCACTGGAGGCCCAACAGGCGACCCGTGGAGATGAAAAAACAACAAAAAAAACAACTTTGCTGATCTGCGGAGCGAGCGCCGCCTCCCCGAAATGCCCTGCAAAAATGAAATATTTGAATATTCTCCGGCACTCCTAAACCAGCTTAAATTGGATCATTTCATTTCGCCGCTTGCCCCTGCCAAAATGCCAAAAGAGTGTGGGTCTTGGCGAGCCTATTTTCGCCGCCCTCCCCCCGGCCCCTGCCCACCCTCTGCACTATCAGCTGACACAGAGTCTGCCCCCCCCCGGGCCGCACTCCTTCTCTCTCCTCGGCCACGCTTCCTGCCGCGCGGCGCTCCCACGCAGACGCCGGCCTCCAAACCGTCCGTCGAACATCAGGGCGCTCGGGCTCATCTGGGAACTGTTCGGAAAGAGAGCGTCAGCTGGCTGATGTGAGGAAGACGGTTGAGGGAACCCAAAAAAAAAAAAAAACATGGATCTGCTTCAAAGGTTTTATTCAGTTCAGTGAGTGCGTTTCGGGGCTTTTTTTCGTGACACGAGAGGCGGGATCCCTGAAAGGGTACAAACGGTCTCTAGAAGACTGATTATTGAGATGATTATCTGGTTAGGTTCTACTTCTCTTGTCACCCCCTCCAACGCTGATTCATGGACCTGAGGAGCAGAGACGCCGACCACGAGGGGAAGCAGAAAAGACGGCTCTTTGCTGGTCAGCGAAAGTAATTAAACAAAAAAAAACTCAAAGGAAGCGGGCAAAAAAAAAAGACAAAAGGCAAAGTCTTGGGAAGACCTGAGCGGGGGGGGGGGGGGGACACGGGGGGGAAGATATATGAGTGAGGGTGATGGGACATTTGGAGGCAGATGGGTCTGAGAAACACACAGATAGAGAGAACGAGACGCTACATCTCCAAATACCATGAAAAGGCCAAATAAAAACACACATACTGATGTATTTAGTCCTAAGGCTGATTCTTCCTCTGTGCTCTTTGAGCTTCTTACTGATGTCCATTTTGAGCCCCGACATACACAGACTCACGTTGTGTATTATTCCGCCGCTGGAAATAGTGCCCAACAAAATATCTTTCCTCAGGGTTTGAGTAACATCGCAGAGGAACTAGAGTGACCAGCTAACTTAGCATAATTTGGCATTTCTGTAGATGAATCTGTAGCAATTCATAAGGATTCATGTTTTCAGTAGGGAACAAAGTTTAGGTATTAAAGTCTATTAAACAGCCAGAACATATATTGTTTGTCATTTTCTTTTACGGGATTCCCTTCAAGATAAAGAAAAATATTGACTACTTCGATCCTCTTTCAGTTTTATATCTGATCAATATACTGTTTTATTTGGTTTGGTTTATGATGTGCTACCGTTTATTTCTAAATATACATGTATGGATATTGTGTAATCCATCCCAGGGAACCAACATTCTGCATAAACCTTAAGTCTATAAGTAAGAATTAAAAACATGTTTGTTTTTTAAAGTATAAAAGTCCATGAAACAGTAATCAACATTTACATAAATAAGCAAGCGATTATGAGTCTGCACATATCATTTCCATATTATAAGGAAATTAAGGCAAACCCAAAGAAGCATGGCTCGCAAAGTGGTTTACTTATATCTTTCATCATAAGTACCACCCCCCCCCCCCCCACACCCCCCCAGGGTATGATCATTTTAATAATCGATTCCTAGTGTCGGCTCTCGCCTGGTTGGATTCGGGCCTTCACGCCGCTCTTCAACAGGAAGCCAGCAGCTCCTCGCCATCCGCCCTGAGCACTGCGAGTGTAAATTGGGCATCCGAGCAGAATTCACTGAGAACCACTTCTCAGCCGCTGCATTTCAGGGGGGGGGGGGGGGGGGGGGGAATTAAAGCCTGTGTCTCTGCGCACATCGAGGAGTGTCGTAGACTGTGTTTGTTGTTTTGCTCTTTCGGCAAAATTTAATTTAGTGATTTTTCTTTTATTCCGAAGTTTGCTCACAACTTCTGGGGAACGTGTGGCCAGCACCTGCATGATTAATATTTTATGTAGTTGATTTGGACGTAAGTATTTACATGGCCTTTAATTACTCGGGTCAATTCAAACTTTTTTTTTTTTCTTCCAGATTTTCACTTTTTCTTGTGTTCAACTCATCAAAATGCTTTCATCAGTCGCCTATAATTGGCTCATTAGAGCTTTCCTAATTATAGTGATCACGGAATCTTCTATACATATCAGAAATGGAAAAAAAATAATTACCACTTTGGTAATGCGGTTTATTAGATTCGTTTTGAGCGCTCTGAGGCAGTGTACATACTGTACTCTGGTGCCACGAAGCCACTGCGACTCCTGGAAAAGAATGTGTTGAGCAACTCTAACCTTGTAAGCCATCTGGCTTCATCAGGCTCAATTTCTCTTCTTCTTTTTTTTGGGGGGGGGGGGGTCGAAGCAGTCCTTTCTGAAAACTGAAACAGAGCTTCCTGGATCCAGATGGCTGGTGGCGTTGCAGCGCCTTTTGAAATCGCCTCGGATCCACGATAACAGCCTGCCTCAACAACCTCCAGCTTGTTTTGCGGAATTCGGGCCATTCCGTTCATTAAAGCCTGATACATTTTTTTTATTTTTAAAACGACTAATGCAATTCTTCGGGGGGGAAAAAAAATGACGAGGGCATGTTGACAGCCGAACGTAATTCATATAAATGTTTTAAATTCTTTAATTTCAAGCACACAGTCGTTGGTGTTGTTAGTCCCTGTGTAACTACAAAGGAAGTCAAGGAGTCAACGCGAAATCTGAACCCGTGTATTTGGTTTGGAGAAGGGCCGAAATTCTGTTTATTGCGTTGGATAAAGTTCAAGCTCTGGCAGAGAGTTTGATAATTATTATTTTTTTTGTGGATTGCAAGCACTGGTTTTGGTCATCTGAATGTTAAAAAGCATCAAAGCATATTTTTAATTTGACGGGTATAGTGTTGAACCGCTTTCTAACCGATTTACTTAAAAATATAATAATCACAAAATGGATCATCAGAAAATTGAAATAAAGGTTTTTACAGTGTTGAATCTAATGTAGTTGGAAAAAATTGTGATTAAACACCATCTCCACCAAAGCTAAACACTATTTACTCTTTTAGCACTGTTGCTGTTGTTAGCGCTCTTAGCTTTGTTAGCGCAGTTAGCGATGTTAGCGCTGTTAGCGCTATCATTAGCAAGCTGCCGCCTGAGAGCCGCGTGCAGACAATCCCTAAATCCAAAGTACGTACAGAATTTGGTAATGAGCATCTCACTTTATGTGGACCTCACATGACAAACGTTGGATTTCTTTATTTTTCAACAAATAACAACAAATCCAACCTTCTTAACAGTAACGATAGATCAGATCTAAACAAAGTGATGTGATGACGAAGCTTTACACTCAAGTCTGAAATAATTGGCATAAAGCTTTCCTTCACCATTATCCTGATAATTTATGTCATAATTAGTGACCCGAGTGAGAAGATAAAACACATCTGCAGGACCTCAACGTTTGAAAGCCTTTCCTTTCCCTCTTTCTCTTTTAAGAGCGATTGATGTGTGAAAAACAATATTTTACAGTGTGCAATATGAATGCTGGGTCATTTCGCTGCTATAAAAAAGCGGTGGGGGGTGGGAGGTAATGAATATTACACCGTCTGGTCTGTCCAGCCCCCCCCCCATCTTTTTAATGTCTCTAACTCTCTCTCTCTCTCCTTCTCTCGTGCAGCTGTAGCGTCCTCGGGGCGAGTGGCTAACCAGATCAGGTGCTAAATTCGCTAATTGAATAATTTCGCCGGGCTCCACAATGGGCCCTTTGAAAAGCGCCCGCTCTTTGTGTCTGTGGAGTAAATGCACTGCATGTGCCGGCTTTGTGTCGCTGTCCTGTTTTATCAGGACCAGCCCGAAAAAAATACAGCGGGCCTCAAGTGTATTGGACATCAATGAGGTGGGTTTTCGCAGCGCAGTCTGTTGAAGCCGATTCTTTGAGATTGGATGCTCGGCTTTTTAAAATCCTTGGATTGACTTACAAAAAGTCAGTGACAACCAAAAGTATATTTTCTTTAAAGCCACTGTAGAGTGGATAGCCCTGATAAGGAAACAACAGCGGCTCAAGCTTCAGCTATCTCTTCTGCACCCAAGTTCAAATACAAGTTGTGGTTTTATTTGCATTTTCAATCTCTGTGAATCTATACTTTGTTGTCCCATGAAAAAAAAACCCAAAACAAACAGGTTGTGGGATTGAATGCAGTTCCCATGAATTCAGCCTAACGAAGATTACATGTAACCAGGTACAGCC
This sequence comes from Pungitius pungitius, assembly GCF_949316345.1. NCBI lineage: Eukaryota > Metazoa > Chordata > Actinopteri > Perciformes > Gasterosteidae > Pungitius > Pungitius pungitius. The sequence continues at coordinate 49,479 of NW_026909788.1, read as the reverse complement.
GTGTCTCTTTTTATGATTTTTATGGTTTATAATGTTTTGGACAACAATGGAGCTCCATGAAGAGGAGATATTTAAGCAAGAAGGTCCCGTGTGCTGCACGGGGGGGGGGGGTCATTGTTGGACATGGAGAGGAGTAAATACCTTACAAGGTTTCATTTCAGTAGACACTGTGAAAAAGATGTCGCTGCTTCACCGACGATTCACACCCAAATGTCAGAGCGTTGCCCCCGGCAACACGTTTAGTAGTGCCAGGGTACCAACGTTGTCTTTGTGCGTCATCAAGTCAACATCTGCGTGACGCCTGCCCCACGTTGACACACCTTTGGAACACTTGAAGCTTATTTCATTCCGAACTTTTTCTTCACGTTTCCGCTTGTAACATTCAAACATTTGAGACTGGTGGAGCGTGTGTGTCCTGCAGCCCGATGCTTCAGAGTTTTATGTGAGTACATTCAGAGTTTTCAAACACTTCTTATCATTCTTTAAATTGCAGAAGTTGAGCCCGTGCCTGCAGCTGAATCCTCGTGCAAAGCCCTGAGCCCCCCCGTCGTAACTTCCTGCCTACTTTTGAAGTTTATCTTTTGTGAGCCTCGTGGTCATGGATCTCCTCATACAATCCATCTCAGGAATTGATCGGCCTCTGGTTCCACGCCGGCCTCTTTCTTCTCACTCAGGAAATCTTCGTGCCCAATTCCCCGAGCTGAGCTTTGTGACGTCGGCGAGCGGCGCTCCAACCACACCGGTGGATACCAAATGTCCCTTTGTCTCTATTCTCTCAACTCTGGACCATATTTTCTTGCTTTAGATTGACCTCTTTGATCCCCCCCCCCCTCCCCTCCGAGATTATAGCAGAGGGGCAATGAATGAAGGGGGGGGCTGCTAAGTGGCTGAGTGACGAGCAGCCTTTCCCGGGACCGCTCAAGCCTGAGACGTCGCCGTGCCATCCCCACTTCGGCCCGAGCCAGTCTATATGACTTATGGAGTTTGCGCCCCCTCCACTGCCAAGACCACTTAGGGTGCAGTTTTCTGATAAACAAAAGCACATTCAAGCTTTAGCTTCTCATTTCACACTATGTGCTTTGGCTGGAGGCAACGCTTTCCTGGAGCCCCTGGCCTGGAGTCCAAACAACGGCTCCAGTTGGCTTTCATTTAGAAAAAAAAAAAAAAAAAGAGGGGCGGGGGGAGACGCCACATGTGGAGGATTAGCCCCCCCCCCATCTTTCATCCTCCACGCTCTCTGCTCGCCCTCTGCTACCGGAGCCGTCGGTACCCTCGGTGAGCCGCTGAACCGCTGCTGTATCGCTGCTTCCAAACACTCGAGCACTAACTCACCTGCGCCTCCTCCTCCTCCTCCTCCTCCTCCTCCTCCTCCTCCTCCTTCCCGCCCTCATCCCGGCCTGCGGCTCTCTCACCCGCAGCACAAGGATCACAAACACGGTCCGCCCTCTGTGAGCCGGAGTTGGATTTAAACTTTTTAGCTGGGTGCGTGGGCGTTTTGGAGGAGGGAGGGACTCCTGACTCTGAACAAAAAAAAAAAAAAAAGAAGCTGTACAGTTGAGATTGTGAATTGTTCGGTGGGTGAGCTCGAGCCAGTGATGCGGTTTTTAATCCACTAACTGTCCCCATTGTGCCTCCGGAGCCCGGCAACTACACGCCACGTGCTAGCAGCATGCTAGCAGCGCTCCACGCGACGTCCTAGCAGCGCTCCACGCGGCGTGCTAGCAGCGCTCCTCGCGGCGTGCTAGCAGCGGTCCTCGCGGCGTGCTAGCAGCGCTCCTCGCGGCGTGCTAGCAGCGGTCCTCGCGGCGTGCTAGCAGCGCTCTTCGCGGCGTGCTAGCAGCGCTCCACGCGACGTGCTAGCAGCAGCAGGGGGGGGGGGGAGGGGGGACCCCCTGCGTACTCGTCCCCCGCTTCAGGGCCGTGCACACCTGGGAGTGTCTCTCAACCCCCGTTAGGTGCGAATGAGAGCGAGGTGGACGCCACGCTCAGAAGAAAGGTCGGATCTGAAGGCGTCCGGGTGGGGGCCCCCTTTTGTCTCCGGGCTCGGCAGAGACACCCGAGCGGTTATTAGTGCACACCCCCCCCCCCCGTGAAACGCTAGCCGAGACGCGCGTTGACCCCGGGGCGAGGGACTACGGGGGGGGCAACAGGGAACAGATGTGCCTCCCACTCGCAACAGTTGTACCCGGTGGCCTTGTGGGAGGCAGGCGGACTGGAGATGATACCTCGCTGGACTAGCTCCCATGTCGGCTGCCGCGGAGGGAGCGTGCGTCTCTCCGAGAGTGGGGGGAGGGAGAGGGAGAAATGGGGTGTGGAAGGGGGGGGGGGGGGGGAGAGCACACATATTTACAGGATCAATATTTACCCCAAAAATTCTTCTCGGGAGCCAACACCTGCTGCATCTTTGTGCAAAGGCGAGAAGTTGCTGAAATGAAATCGGCTGATCTCTTCTTCATTAACTTCACCACCTCCCAAACCCCCCCCCCCCCCCCCCCATCCCCCCTCCTTCTCCCCCCCACCTCCACCCTCCCTCCCAATATGAACTTGGAAACTTGATGAAGTTATCAAGGCATTAAAGTCTAAGGCAGATTTTTCTCTCTGCTTTTTTATTTTTATTTCAGTTAACTCAGACAGCTCATTAAAGCAAATACAGCTAATAATGAACATTTTAAAGGCTCATAGTACAGACTAATTTTCTTTATTATTTCTTAATGCTTAATGAAGAGTTTCATCTACACGATGCTCAGAGAGAAATCATGCGTTTCCATGTGCTGGAAGTTAATTCATCCACTTGTAATGCAATAGTTAGTTTTAATTGCTTTTTAATGCAGTCGGTAGACTATAATATTGCAGAAAACAAACTTTGTGTTGCATTCATTTCATTTCAATTTTGAATTCACACACATTATTTCCGAATCTTTAATGGCTCACGATGATATGCTTCATATTTGCAGGCTTCTCATCGCAGTTTACCGCCCGCTTTTAATAAGCAGAGCAGTGGAAACACGGCTCATTATGATAATTCTGTGAAATTCGGATATATTACGCTTTAATAAAAAGGGTGTTTTTAACTCACAGCTTGCTGTCAGATCAAGGCAGAGATGTGTGCTGTGAGTGTTGGCACTCACGGCAATGAACTGTGACACCTAAATCAACAACTCGCAGAAGGACTTTGCCCCCAAATTCATTTGTCAATAGATTGAGTCAATACGGGTTGATCTGTGTGCAGCTCCTCAGCCTTCTGTCGCCCCGCTACACGCACACAGGAGGCCCGGCTCTGGCGAGACGTCTGGCCATTAGCTGCACTGTCTGTGCGTCTGCTGTGGAAATGCGTTTTTTTTAATCGTCCTCATCCGGACGCGATGGAACCGTCCCGCTTGTTTGTTTGAGTGAATAAAACCCAACGCGACGTTGATGGCGTCCCAACTCAGTCTTTATAAGTGAGGTTTTGACTGATTTAATTACACTAAGTGGTAGGGAGCCCGCACACGCTATCAAATATTAAAGTGGTGTTCTGCGAGAGCCTTGTTTTTATTTTTAATCTCCGTTTGTGGCGCTTTACAGACTTTTACCTGTCAATCAGGACACACATTCAGTCACACGGGGGGTGGGGGGGGGGGGTTCATTTGGCTCGGTCAAAGCCAGTTTTTTACATTCATGCCTTTACCAAACTTTGCACCTGTTTCGATCATTATCCCCCCCGTCATCTGCGTCTGATCAGCCTCGTTGTGCGTTTTGGAAGGATGACATCATCTGGTCCCATCCCAGGACGGGGGCTGACCTCCCTGCAGTGGAGGATTCAGAAGGTGGAGGTTTGCATGGCCGTCCAACTGCGGTTGAAAGTGAGCATTAACGTTTTTCAACACTAGCTTGAGGGCCATAACTACACGATCCTTTGCACCACTCGTCAGTTGCCATTAGACGTAATCTGGAGTTTTGCAGAGTCTTGTTTGGTGATTTTCCGCCTCCTTGTGCTTGATTTTTTTTGTGTGTGTGCGTGTGTGTGTGTGTGTGTGTCTGTCATATCGTGAGAGATATCGCAGAGATTCATCAGTTAAACCTGTTTCACTGACTGTTTTTTGCCGTGACCTCTCTTGACCTGGCCGTGGGTCAACGGCAGCGGTATCTCAGACCTTCACAGTTCTTTTTTTTTGGGGGGGGGGGTTTCCTTCGGGAAATAAAACCTCCGTTGCGAGTCTTACATCCATCCCTTACGTCTCACACGTTCACGTCTTACCTTCCCGAAAATACAACCTAATTTAAAAAGCTATTCTATCGAGACGCTCGCAGACAAAAAGCTTAAAAGTAGGCGAATTTGCTGAGCGTTTTGAATGACAAACACCCACCGAAACGACGCTCACATTTCAGACAATAAATCATTAGTAACAACCGTGGCATCTCTCCCCCCCCCCCCCTCCCCACACTACCCTCTTAATGCCAATCAGAACAAGATGGGGAAGATTCCCTCCAACTCTTGAGATCCAGCATGTGTTTCTCCCAGAGGGGAAAAATTAATTCCTCCTCCTCCTCTGCATCCTCCTCCTCCTCCCTTTTCTCCGCCAAGGTGGGTGCAGCGCGCATCTCTCCCTCTCTCCTTCTCTCTCTCCTTCTCTCTCCCCATCTGAAAGCATACGAGAGAATGAGAACCCCCCCCCCCCCCCCTGAGGGGATCCAGCTTATATACTATTTCATCCTCATTTAAATCCTCTGATAAATGCGAGTGTGAATGCTTTAGCGGGGAACTTGCGAAATAAAGAGAGATTATTTTCTGGAGATACTAATATTAGTCTTTTGGCAACGGGGCAGAGTGAACACGACACCCGAGCGTGGGGAAGTCTATTGACGGTGATTTAATCTAGTGTAAGCGTTTGCTCCTCGTCAAAACAGCGGAATAAAAGGGAGAGAGGAAATATGGGTTGTTTTTCTTTTTTTTGTTATT
>NW_026909788.1:0-44340 GCF_949316345.1 Pungitius pungitius | reverse complement strand
CCCGGAGAACGTCCCTCTGTCTCCTTTTGGAGAGATGGGGTCCCGCCCGCTGTCTCTGGGCAACATTCGTCTTTAGACACTTTTTCATTGTTGCTTGTCTTATTGTTCATGCTCCATTTGGCACATTATTGTTAGTTTTTCAACGTTCCGTTTTGTAACTTTTCCTTTTCTTCTCCTTTTTGAATATTTGGCCTTGAACGTTCCCTCGAACCTTCTAATTGCTCTTATAAAAGTCATCTTTTTTATTTTTTTGTATTTACTGGCACAGCACAGCGATGGCGTGTCAGTAAACAACACACACACACACTTTCACAGTGAAGTTCCCTCTCGGGGGGGGGCGGGGGTCACCCGTTGGAGGAGCATCGACTAATCCGTGTGACTCAGAGCCTTTGGGGTGGTTTGATAGCTGAAAAGTGATCTCTGGAAAGTCCTCTCGCTGAATGCTGAACCTCGACTGCTCGTGATAAAGTTGGTTTCACTTCTCTGGAATATGAACGTGTTACAGTTCAGCTCCAAAAGAAAAAAGACAGTTTCAGTATTAATTGCCAGGAAAGCAGCCGTGGCTTTTGTCTGTTGGTGAAAGTCCAGATTAAGGCTTTTGTTCTGTGGTTTTGTAGCTCATTGGCTCATAGGGGGGGGATTATTTGTTTTCATCAAAAGTGGATGCCACATCTCAGATCACAGATATTACTGCAGACTTGATGCTTTTGTTAGGGTTAATTTTTGTGTACTTTCATAAAAAACGATCCAACCGGTCCTCTCGAATATCGAAAATTAAGCCTTTTTTTTCTTTGTTTTCTTGCTTTTCATCTCGCATTTGTCTTTCATACTTTTACCCCTCCCCCCCCCACAGAAAAATAAACTAATTGCCTGCAGGCCCAGCGGTCCCCCTCGTTCTCTGGTGCAGCGGTGGTGGTGGTGGTTTTGCGCGCGCCCTGCTGGGGGCCCGGGGCTTCCGGTGCCATTAAGACTCCCGCAAACACGTGGAGACGGGGGCACCTCGTTTAGCCAAACGACCACTTTGCTCCAGAGCTGCGATGAGGCGCCCGAAAAGCCCCCGCGGAGAGCGCCGAGTGTTTGAGGAGTTATTCAAACATTTGCAAAGCCAATAACTCCTCTAAATCTACCAGGATGCCTCGTATTTACGTTTGATTCTCGGAAGCCTCCCCCCCCCCCCCACACACAAGAACAATAACAGTGCATCGAGGAAAAAAAAAAAAAAAAGGGTTGCTAAATAACGTAATGGCATCCTCTTTGACACTCTGTTGGTGTCAGGTGGGTACAGCGTGCATAGCGGGTTCGAGATGGAACTTTATTAGATGTAATGATGATGAAGGAAAGGTCCTGCTGGCATTGTGCAGGAAAATGAGATAATAACATGTCAGAAATATCTGTGTGTGAATCCATGGGGCGTTTGGGACGATGTTAAATATGCCACTTATTCATCCACGAAGCGACCGCTGGTTCTCTTTTTCACTCTTTAATCCAAAACCTGCGTGCAAACAAACACGCAGGACCCTTGATGAAGAGGCATCAGTTGCATCAGTAGCATTTGTAGTATAAAACTAACTAGAGACACACATCTGTTAAACTAGTCATTTGATTTCCCAATGTGTACACTTACAGCGCAGTGTGTTACAATGAATACTAAAATTAATCCTTGAGACGGACGGTAATTTAAAAGATCAGCTTTTGTAGATTTACGTCCAGCAGCACAGATAAAATACAAACTCAGTGAAGTGTTTCATGTTTATTGAATGAAGATCTGTCCGGCTTTGTGAGTATTAGAAATATATATATATTGATTTTACATGATAATTCAACTATATTTGTCAATGCACAGAGTACCAGAAGTGCAAAAGAAGCAGTCAAGGTGCAGCGTACCCAGGGCCGGGTCTAGGCAGGGGCAAGAGGGGGCCTGGCCCCCTCAAATAAATGTTGTGCCCCCTCAAACTAAAAGCACAATTCCCCCTCAAGATTTGTGGCTGCCCCCTCATTACATGCCTGTCTAGACCCGGCCCTGAGCGTACCTGGATAAATAGAAATATAACAGTGTGAGCACTATAAGTATAAGTTGTGTCACAATGTGGACAGCAACGAGTGTGTGTGTGTTTGCGTGTGTGTGCGTGTGTGTGTGTGTGTGTGTGTGGGTGGGTGGTGGAAGGGGGGCTGGGAGCAGCTCCCTTTGTGGTGCAGTGTTTATGAGGAGGGCAAACACATCATGAATGGGGCCTGAGAGGAGTCCCTCACCGTGCTGAGCGCCCTCTGCAGGCCGCTGAGGTGAAAGGACCCGATGGTGGGGGGGTGGGGGGGGTCGGCGGGACTGTTTCCCCAGTCTGAGGCGGAGACGTTGCCCTGACCAAACTGTGATGCAGTTGGTGAATCCAAAGTCCACACTTTGGTCTCGTCGATTTGAAGGAAGAGTTCAACATTTTGGGGAAAACATTTTTTTCACAGATCAATAGAACTGTAATATATAGTAAATATTATTACACTACAGTAAATATGAAGCCTCTAAAGCGCTCTAATAAAAGGCCGCACCATGTTGCAATACACACAAGTTACTGTCTGGGACCAGTAACTTCCTGGTTGCAATTTGACTGAAGTTTTAACGATTCCGTTAAAACCACCGAATCCGGGAGGTGCTCAGAGAGTAAATCCGCGAGAGTACATGGTGTCATTTGAACAGCTGCAGATATATTTGTCTTGTTGAGATTGGTGCAGGGTAATTATCACAGCTTTTATAACTGACAGAAAGGGTGCAGAGGAAACCAGACAGCAGCAGCAGCAGCAGCCCGTACGAATCACACTGCAAAAATTCACCCTCCATATCTAATCAGTGCCTGTGTGTGTGTGTGTGTGTGTGTGTGTGTGTGTGTGTGTGTGTGTGTGTGTGCAGGCAGCGTTGCGGGGCGCCGACGCAGCTGCAGAGGAGGTACGGCTGGGTCTCCGGCGCTATGTTGGACCACTGCGCCGAGAAACCGCAACAGACTGCCGGGCTAGTTTTCCGGCGACTGGATACGACTGCTGCTGCTGCTGCTGCTGCTGGAGGGGGTTGGGAGGGGGGGGGGAGGAAGAGGAGAAGGAGCCACCATTATAATGATGCCTCTCAACATGGTGGCAAAAAAGAAAAAAAAAAGAAAAAAACAACATCTATTAGGCTAGTAATTGCGGCACGATTAGCAGACGTGCTGCTTGGCGTGGTGTGGGGTTTTTCTCAAGAGTTTTTGGAAGAAATGCACCTACTGGTGCCTCCTGATACAATAGAGCTGCTTGGGTGGCCATACATCTTGCACGTCTTACTCCCTTTTTCGCCTCTCTTTCTTTCTCTCTTTCTCTCTCTCTCGCTCTCTCTTGCCACCTACCCCCCCCACCCCCCGTGAGTCTCTCCCTCTATCAATCCTCCCCCCTCCTCTGCCTGTCTGGACTGGGACCAGCTGGCTTCATTAGGGGGCCTCCTCCATTCCACATTGCCTGGTTTTGTCTGTTGCACATTTTTCGACTGTTTTATCTTAAGCGCTGTCCATCCCTGGGCCCTCATACATATTTTCTTGGCATTTCTGCAGCCACACAACTGGCTTCTAATGAAACAATCCATGTGTCCATTGTACAGCTTTTCTTTTTTTCTTTTTTTAATTAATCTTTGTGTCTGCCACCACTTTTTTGTGTGCGTTTTTTTTCGGTCCTCATTGTTTGCAACCATCAGGAGTGAATGCGTTTTAATGGCTTGAGAGAAAGCTGCTTTTTGGATTTTTCAGGAACTTGTTTGAAAGAGTGTCCAAAGTCAAAGTCCCGCGCTTACCTGTGCTGTTTTTGAACCTCTTTGTCTTTCATCGTCAGAGGAAAGGACTTTAAACACACTTCAGAATTATTCCAAAAATAAAATAAACTGTTTTTAATTCCGTTCTTTATCTTTTTAAAATTCCCTAAATCCACAAGAGCCTCTAAGAAGCTTCCACTCCAACGAGAAGCCAAACAGCCTTTTCTGCCACTGTGTTTGTGTTTGATTGAGCTCTCTGGTTGGATGACGTCTTCCTTGATAGATGCACCAGTGACTTACTCACCCTGCTTATTCCAGTTTGTCATTATTTGGTTTGGAGGGATAACAGAACCAGTGACTAGACCGCAGATGGTTCTGTTGATTGTTCCTTGACAGGGTAAGGTTGACAGGCAGATGGCACCGCGTGAAGCCGATGCCTTCAATGGGCAGAAAGCTAACCGTAGGCTAAGAAGTTTTTCACTGTATAAGCCCCGAAAAAGTAGAATTTTGCACAATTTCCCGTGCACCTCGTGGCAGAGAAAACAAACATCCACAGAACTCAAGAGCACTTGGATGCACTCCCGCCCCCCCCCCCCCCCCCGGGCCCAAACACCCTCCGCGCAGACTTCTCCTCATACATTATTACTGATATGCTGATGCTCTTTTGACATCATTACATCTGGACAGTTATTTGCACTTAGATGCTGCGAAGTGAGGCAAAAAGCGTGGATCCCACCAGCGGGACGTCATCATCGGCCTTTTTTAGACAGATAGATAGTAGAGATATTGGCTATGGTTGTAACTCCACTCTTTTTTTTCTGTGATAAGCCAACGTTGCACCACCGGCTCAGCACCAAGCAGCAGACCAGCAGCTTTCCCACGCATCCTCTTTAGAGCACTTTTTCTCTTTCGGCCAGAAAAAAAAAACTGAGTGGAAATATGAAAAAAATCACAATCTTTTTGGGATTACAGCCCAAACAAAAGGGGTTATGCTTGGCTGAGGGGGGGGGGAGTTACTGAATTGCTGAATGCAAAAAAACAATTCAACAATAAAATGTAAGAACACAGATTGAGCAACAGGAAGCATGTGACTTCAATGACGCTTTGACAAAGACACCGAAAATCTTCTGATGAATCCTCTCATGAATTAATGGAACAAGCAGAAACGTTTCGTGGCTTTATTTCAGTTTCGACTGTGGCTCTTTCGTTTACGTCGTCTTCTCCTGTGGACGATCTTTCAACTGGAGAATCAGAGCCACCAAACTAATGACCTCGACGAGGGACCTCGCAAAAAGAGTCCCCCACAAAGCGCCTCCTCGCATTTGACATCAGAGGCGTTTGTGTTGACTCATCCGAACATTTGAAACTGCTCCCTCTGTGGACTTTGTGATTCTCTAACTGTGAAGTTGTTCAGCAGGGGGGAGAGTTTCAGATCCGCTCAGCAAATCTTTTTTACTGTTTTAAAATGTTTTAAATTCCAGGGTCGAATCCAGACAACCCGAAAATACGTCAATATTTAGTTTAATGCTGAATTACGATGATTTCACAGCACATTGCAAAAGCCAACGTGTGCAATGCAATTACCAGGGCAAACATGGCTGAAAATAACCTTTCAATCAGGTCCAACAACGTAAATATGACATTTAAAACCAGAGTGATCCTCTATTACCTTCCACAACAATGGGCGCAGCATCTATTTGTGTTTGCTCTGCTGCCTGCTGGAAAGATTTAATCCGATACTTTATTTATGGCCCGTCATCATTTATTTATTTGATTATTTTGTAAATAATTTATCTATTGCATTATTAATTCTTCTTCATGACTTTCCGTTACATTATTCATGACTTAATTTGAGATTATTGCATCAGGAACGCGGCATTGTTGCGGTGTGTCGGGTCGCCTTTTCGCATCACGTCAGACAAGGATATTAAATCTACCTCTCGGGCTATTTTCTAGTGGAAGAAGTAGGAAAAATGATCCCGGGGTGCCGGGCTATTAACATGTCGTCACGCCAGAAAGAGGAGGAGTGATCAGTCTCACGCCAAACGCTGAATCATCATCCGATTGATGCCGAAGAAGCAGACTCGTCTCCGGTGGTTACGGGGGAGAGGGGGGGGGGGGGGAGAGGGGGGAGGGTCGCAGGTCCAAGTGTTTACGCTCCTCCTCTGACCTTGGACGTGGACACGTGGTCCTATCCATAGCAGGGCCATTTTGACCCGACACAGCAGGGTAAACGCGTGTGTAATTGATGAAGAGTTAATCACGGCCCCGTTCCGTTTACAGTGCATCAGAGCCACTCCTAAATGGACCGGGTCCAATGATGAACGTCATTACTTACTTACACCTGTTTCGTGTCAAAGGGACTGTTGACGTGATGAGAATTAAACTTTGCTGTTTTTCAGATAATAATAATAATAATAAAAAACTTTTGTGCGAGAATCACAGCAGGCAAATAATAAAAATGCAAACCAGATTGAAAGGAGATGTCAATGTAAAGTAAGGCTGAGGGAAAGAAGAACACAGAGTTGATCAAATCTGATAAAAACATCAGACGATAGAATGAAGATGTAGATTACAAAGAATGTATCGCATGAGATGGAAATGAAACCCTCTAGTAATGGTAATAACAATCATAATTGTTAAATCAGCACCGATAATTACAGCATGAAGGCCTTATTTATGATCCCAAACAATCTCGAATAAACAGACCCAATATGAGATCAAAGATATTAACAACATGATGATTTTATCAGCAGTTCGCTGCATTGGTTCATCCTGAATTTCCATTAACTGGTGGCCTCTGTTCCATTTTCATGTAAATCTCTAATCTCTATTCAGCACAACATTACGCATGCAGTGTATACAGGATTTATACGGCAGATAGTTAATCCAGAGCTGAAAAAGAGAGGAATGAAGTCATCCGGACCATATTATCACAACGACATACAAACTTTCCCCTTCCATCTCCACCAACTCTATCCCAAGTCGCATCTGTTGCAAGTCGTCGTTGAGAGGAGCATAAACCCGAAAGAGGCCTTTTCACATTCAAATATAAGAGTGCAGTTTCAGAAAGGAAATCAATTTCGCCTGCCTCTTATGTAAATGTAAATAATCAAGATGTTGGAGGTTTTTGCGTCGCATCATCAACCGGTTGTTGAGAGGCGCCGCGCGCGCACAGACACCCTGAGCGCTGTTAACATAATCTCTGTATCAAAGAATACACACATTCTCTGGGACCTTGTGCATTATTTTTTTTTTTAAAAAGCCCCAGTGTTTCCAGCCGCGCGCGTTACTGACAGTTCAATTCATATCAGCCGACATCTCCTAAGCGCTTCATGCCGGATCAGGACTGCCGCGTTATCTGAGTTGGAAGCGGTGGGGGGGGGGGGACTAAAGAACCTGTCATGTTGCATTCAGAGGCAAAGAGGTGTGTGCATCAGTGGCTGATGTATGTGCCGCGGAGATAACGGTCCCGTGGCGGGTGCGACCGGGGCGTCGGGGATGTTGCTCTTCATCGCTGCCACGGGTGCTGTGACACGCGCGGGGGGGGGGGGGGGGGGTAACCACCTCAAAGCAGCAGCAGCATCATCATCATGCTCCTGCTGCGACAAACGTCAGGAAATAATGTCAGCAAATAACTGTTGTGACGTCTTGAGCTGTTCTCATCACGAGGGATTCAAGAGCACGTATTTATATTTCCTTTACGTTGCGTTGTGTTTCATGGATGAAATGGTCATTAAAAGCCTCCATTGAGCAGTCAAACATGAGGAGATTCATTCTAAAATAACTTGGCCACCGCTAAAAAAAAAGTCTTTAAAATATGAAAAAAAAGACATCTGTCTCTCTCGCTGTGATTTCAAATTATATATGTGTCGTTTTATCAACAACCTCTTCCATCAGTCAACAAATGCTAATACCATGCTTTACTGTTTCTAATCCCCACGTCGAAATACAAAATACCCGAAAACAAACCAGCCATCGGTTGACAGTTTTATGATGTTTAAGAACATTTAGAAAAATACTACAAGATCATCCAGAAGTCCCCCATTTGGATTATGAAAGACGGCTCGACTCTCGTCCTAAAGGCTTCTTCAACTCAGAAATGTGTGAAGGGAAACCCAAACATTGTAAAGAACGTGACAAATTGTGTGTACGCCTTCTCCGGAAGAAGAAAGTTTGCACATAGTTTAGTTTGAATATCTCTAAAAAAGTTTGTAAATTAGACGCTTTGCCTTTGTCCACACTTTTGGAAACCTTCCTTGTAAATTGAATTAAAGTTAAGTTGAGGCCCTCAAATGTGAGTTTCCATTGTACCGCCCCCATGTGGCCAATTAGGACGCCATTTAATGAGGGGTTTTATTTCACACGTGCGGCCTCCACGTTGGTTTCGCATCCAAACGTCTATGAGGAGGAGATGTGCACGAGATGCAAGAACCAACTCAAAAAAACAGCACAGGTAGACCAGAGAACGTTTCCTCTTTGGGGGGGGGGGGGGGGGGGGGGCTCTTTATGAGTGACAGGGGACTCGGGCTCCGGGGTCCAAAACAACCCTCGCACCCCGGCTCGGCGCACCAGCCTGATGCGCTTTGTGTGAGCGCATGTGATTTCACAAAACATCTGCCTTCATTAGTCTTCCCCCACACTTCTCCCCTCAAACTTGTGATTGACTTGACTATAAAAAATAAAAATAAAAAAAAAAAGTAGATGCAACTGTAAATCACGAGACGTATTGTAAAATGTACTTCTGTCTTCCCGCGTGCTCCGTAATGAAGCAGTCATTATGATTATTTTATAGGACTCAAGTTTTTAAAAACTACAAGAATGCATTACTCTGCATAATGAACAGATGTTGTGGCAACAAGCGCATACATTATGCATAAAAAATTATTTCAATTTTGATTGTAGACGCTGATTTATTGAGACAAGTCTAGCTTACAACAGTAATGGATTTGGGATGTGCTTTTGTTGTGTTATTTCCATAATTAATAATAGGGAGGCAGCGCATTGTATATGCTTTGTATTCACAGAGATGAGAGGGCTTGAGTTATAACAGATAAAATACTGCTTGCTGAACTTTATAACCACGCCACGATTATTTATACATGAAACTCTTTTTGAGAAGAAAAGAGAAAAAGAAAAAAAAAACGCCTGTTGTCTGTCTTGTTGGATCCACCTTGAAGAGCGTGAGAATAAATGATAAGATGAAATAAAACGGAGGAAACAGGAAGATAATTAGCAGGGTATGATGTACCGTGCGATGACAGGAAATCACCGCTGAAAAAAGGGAGCCTGTCTGCTTCACACAATATATTTTTGTCATTCTAGACACAAGAAAGGAAATGTATTAAGATTGAATGGGAATAAAGTGCCGCAGCAGATGTGTCCCACTCCGTGATGGTCAATCTCACATCTTGTTGGGAGCCGGTTAAAGCTTTTTTTCAAACAGGCTCAGTTGTAAAGAATTTAGACGGCCCGGTGTCGGTTCTCGTCATATTTCTGCATCGGGTGTCACCTCGGCAACTCCGTCTGTATTTTAATGTGCACAGCGCTGAACTACTAAACAATGAACTTGGCATGTTATACAAGAATTAACCGCTCCTTCCTTTATCCGGAGCACAACATGTGTATTAATAAATATGTATTAATAAGCTGTTGAGAATAGTTCCCCAAACAAATACACCATTCTACCCTATGAAATAAAAGAGCAGATCGCTGGAATAGTTCATGTTATTTTAAAAGACGTCAATCTTGGTCATTTGTAATAATGTGAGAAATAAGAATAAATGGTTGAACATTGCAACACGTCCTTTAATTCTTAGTTGCTTCAGCACTCAAAAGCAATTAAAATTGCTTTTCTATGAAACTGTGCTCCAATCAAATAAGCAACTAAACACCAATGGACCAAAGACTTTGTCCCTCTTAATTTTCCATCAACTTACACATCAACTATTGTCACGTCACTGTCATTGTCACTTCGTTACAACAAGAATGGATCAGTTCTTCTCTTTTTCATCAGGAAAAGTCTCAAAGCAACGTTATTTTGGAGAAGCTAGGACCCTCCGAGCTAAAAGTACGTCATTGTAATTATGAGGGGACGACACTGACTCGCTGATATCCGCGTTCTAATGAAAGTTACATCTTATTTTGTGCAGCGCTTGTGTGGAAAAAAAGTCAAATCTGCAATAGAGAGATGAAACATGAGGTGACCCCCCCCCCCCCCGCCATGACCCTTCCTGCTGGGATGCAGCAGCAAGCCTCTGGAGGCGCGCGGGCGGTGCGACCGGCGTTTTGGCTCCACACAGTAGAATTGATGATTTGAAGACACATAGCTGGTGAATAATTGATTCCAGCCCCGAGGATGGTTAGCAGCTGAGTAAAAGACTAATAAATCATTTGTGGTGCTGCCAGTTGTCACTTTCAATTATTTCTGGGTTTGCGATAAACTGCTGCACCTGCCAGCTGCTGGTCCCACGATTCCTTGGAGCAGAAAGCGACGACTTTACCCCCCCCCCCCCCCCAAAAAAAAAACTTTGCTCCGCCGCGCCTGACGCAAACAGCCACCCTTAAACAGAGGGTACCGAGTACTTTTTTTTGATAAAGAGCAAAATGAATCCTGCTTTCTATGTATTCAAAAAAAATTCAAATGCAATCCAAGCAGAGCGGTTTGGAACATTTAAGGGTTGACCACCTCGACAGGCGGGAGTACCTGAACATCACTCCGCTGTGCCACTGTCGGGAACATCTGTTGACTCTACTTCTCTCTTGATTTATTCCCTCAGTAAACATTGCAAACGTGAGTTTATGGTTTTAATCACTGGTTTCAAGTCCTCTTGCGATACAGCGTGACGTTTATTTGTAAATCCTGCTCCATTTGGTGTACAAAATAGACCTTAAAGCAGAGAGTGTGCTTTAGGGCGGGCTTAATGTGATTGACAGGTCGCTGCCGCCAAACGGAGCCGTGCACGCTGCGTCTCGGCGTCACTCCTCCGCATTCCAAATGTCGTGGAATGGCTGGAATAATACAAATAAAAATAACGTGGCCTGTGATCCAATGTGGCGCCGGCGAAATCGGCCAAACTCAAGGGCTTCAAAAACCTGCAGCTCCTTCGAAACCAATTAGGTGACCTCACGGTGACCTCATGAAGAATCACTTTAACTAACTGGATAACAGGGGCAACGTGACGGCAGTGAGGAACGGAGGGGGATTCAGGTTATTTATGTCCAAGCAAACCTTTCACGTAGGCTCATTGACTTGTAAGGTATTGAGAGCTTTGCCAGCGTTGCCATGGGGATGTCCGTATACTCTTCGTCCATCGTGTCTTGTAGTCTCCAGCAGCTGCGTGGAAACGTGTAAAGGATTCTGATTGGACGAGAAGAACTTACAGTTTTTGCAAAATGCGATGCTCGAAATACAAAGCTCAGGACAGTAGTTCCACGTTCTTCATCTCATGATGATTTCTTTCCTTTTTCCCTGTCTGTCGAGGAACGGACGGATTGATGGATTGAGCTGTTTCAAGGGCCAGCCGTTATGAAAAAATGTGATAATCCACCAAGTAAATAAATAAAGTAAAATCAGATCTGTCACCCCCTGGCACATCTGACAAGTATAAATCCAACTGATTAACACTGTTTCACATTCAGATTTCTGCTTATTTGAATATAGCAGATTGCATATTGTAGCATTATGAGAACGTGTCTCTAGGTGTAAAGACGTCTCTTCAAATCTCCACCGCAGCAACACATTGCCTTTGTTAACATATGCTTGTCAAAAATGCTTGTGTGTTTTGTCACATGTGTAAATGAGCCTAATGCACAATGTACTACAAGGAAGACCTTGTCGAGTGAATAATTACAGAGTTGCGGATCACGAAATCCTGGAGGTCGTCTCCCGGGAGCGAGGCATGTCGAGGTAAACCAGGTGTGCCGCACAGTTCACGGAGCCCGAACGAGGGATTTTAAGAAGCCGGCCGTTCCTGCGACGCCGTGTTGGTGCTTTCTGAAGGTAATTTGATCGATGTTGGTCTCCATCAGTCCTTCCACATTGGGGCTGCAGCAATCCGGGAAAAATCAGTGATTTGTAATTGTAATTAGTGGTGGGAATTTTTTTTTTTTTTCCCTCAGTTGCTTTGGAACAAACTTTTTATTCAAAATCATTATTTTACCCAAACACTGTGGGAAATAGCCTCTAATGTTACTAAAATAGTAAC
The DNA here is from genome assembly GCF_949316345.1 of Pungitius pungitius. Taxonomy (NCBI): domain Eukaryota; kingdom Metazoa; phylum Chordata; class Actinopteri; order Perciformes; family Gasterosteidae; genus Pungitius; species Pungitius pungitius. The sequence goes on along the minus strand of NW_026909788.1, from coordinate 32,373 downwards.
ATTAAATACATTTGTCATTACCTGCACATTGGAACCGGCCTGTTTTTTATTGAAATGATGCAAAAGTCCTATTAAGTACACCTGCACAGCCAATTAAAATCCCCAAAACCCCTATAACTTTACAGCGCCTAACTGTTTGTATTTGTTTAAGCATAAGTCATTGAAATGTACAAATGGACAATAATCCTTTCTGCGGTACAACCCGGCTTCGTTCAGTTTACTTTTAAGAGTCCTCAAGCTGATGTTTACACCGTGTAGACGAGTGTCCCTCGTTAAAATATTGAACGCAATGATGCAGTATGTTTCCGTCTGGTCCGCGTCCTTTAAAAACTCCAAACACCGACCACACGTAACGCAAAACGTTTAACGCAAAACGTTAAGTGTTAGCTACAAAACGGGCAAAACGTCCCTCGGCCGCAGTCCATGTTCGGACTTTCACCATGAACGCCTTTGACCCCATAAACTTGACAACCAATGAAAACACCGCGCTCAACACTTCCGTCACTTCCGGTATTTGGTACGTTCCCTTTCCGTGAAGAATCTGTCATTTGTAAATTTGTTTGTAAAAGTCTTTAGCGTCTTGTTAATTTGTTTTCTAAAATGTAAATTTGTTTTCTAAAATGTAAATGTGTTTTCTAAAATGTAAATGTGTTTTCTAAAATGTAAATGTGTTTTCTAAAATGTAAATGTGTTTTCTAAAATGTAAATGTGTTTTCTAAAATGTTAATTTTGTCTCGAGCTTTGTAAAAGTGTTTCATTCTATGTGAACATTCATTTAAAGACACGGTACAGCTGTTTGGTTAAATTACTCTGCGTTTTTTCATGAAAATGAATATTTCACCCATTTTTCTTTTTTTGTATCCGTTGCTTGAACTCGTGGGATTTGGGGACCGAACAGATGAGTCAGAAAACGGGACCAAATGCCCTGCTGGTTTTGGCTCGGTGGATTTGAGGCCCATGCAGACCATGAGAAAACGCAAACGTCGCGTCACCATTTGAGTGAAAACTCGCGCCAAACACGTTCCTCGCGACACGCAGCTCGTCCTGAGTAATTGCCATTTTGGTTGCGTAGCGGACTGATTTCATCGGTTTTGACAGCTGATAGAGAGCAGGCGAGCGTTAAGTAGACAGCGGTGGAGTGCGGTCCATCTGTGCGGGGGAACGCAGAGGACGGAGGCTGAGCCTGATGGGGAGGGGGGGGGGGGCCCTCGGGGGGGTGGGGGAGGGGGGGGCCTCCACAACGCTCAAACAGCATTAGCAAGAGGTGTCCCCCGCCGTTACCGCGGCTTTCACGCCTCACTCCTCTTCTTTTCGACGCAAATCAGAGGCAACACATGTCGTCCATTTGGGACATCGAGCGGACGCAGAAGAGATCGGCGAGGGTTTCCGCCTGTTTCATCCGTCGCCCGCGCCGCTGCCAGCAGGCGCTTCGCTGCAGGTGGCCCGAGCGACTAAAGGGATCACCTCGTTTCGCTAAGTGACGAGAGAAGAGGTTGCGTGAGGTCTCTGACGCGTCGGTTTGCTTCCGTTCCCCCTTTTGCCCTCGTTAAGTGTGACTGTGGCGTTTTGCTTAAAAGGAATGTATTATTCGCCCTGAATTTGTGTTCAATACGTCTGTTCGTCCTGAAACTCTCTCCTGCGTGTAGCACCGCCGCCTGGTTTACCGCGCACACTTGATTTGATTTGATTGATCGCATAACAATTCGACATTTATCCCGTATTAACAAGCATTTATCGATCATAGGATATTTCCTTCTGAGGTGCACTCTCTATAGATAAGAGAGGGGGGGTGGGGGGGGGGGGGTCACGTGATGTGAGGCACACGCTGGCAGAGGGACCGCAGCGCTGCGAGCTGCCAGAGAGCGGCCCGGTCACCTGACCGCCTGGGAAGCCTCTGCTGGGGGGAGGGGGGGGCGGGGATTGGTTTTTGGAGTGAGTGGCAGTCGATGGCCGGTCCTGGGGGGTTGGGGGGGGGGTTGGGGGGTGAACGGTTGGTTTGGGATCTGTGAGGAACAACAGCGTCGCTCCTGTGCGTCTCCCCCCCCCCCCCGACACTCCCCTAATCTGATAACGGATGAGGACAGGTTGCCTTCTCTGTACCTGGCAAGTACCTTTCCCCAACCTGCGGAGGGGCGGATTCCGGCGGATAAGGCCGGGCCTCCTTGGCAGGCGCCGGCGCCGCTCTGGAGGATAGTTAAAGGGTGATTAATCATTGTTTGGGCGAGGAATGCACGGGGAAGGATGGGAAAGCGGCGTTCCACACCTCTGAAGCAATTACTCCCTGTGATCTCCACCAGGTTGTGTCTTCTAGATAAGTCAGGGTACAGAACTGTTCCTAATTCATCAACCCACTCGTGCCATCCGGTATAAAACACACAATTTATTTCCAATCATTTATAGTCAAATTTTAAAAAGAGTGACTTTGCCACATCTGAGTGTGCCTCATATTAGCTTCATATAAACTAAGTACCCCCGATTACAATGGGAATCTTGTTTTATTGAGCACATCTGGTGGAGTCACAATGCATTTTCACATTTGCTGTCTGAATTTTTGAGTGATTGTGGCATAAATCATTTTGCTAATCAGAAACATAAGTGACATGAAGGCATCTCGCCTCTCGGAACAAAGGAACAACATATGGCTCTAAAAGCACTCAGGTCTTTTATTTCCAAGGTATATAACCTGTGCATAAACCAATATTATTGGACTGATTTGCATTTTTCTTTCATTCTGGGCTGCTTTTCAGATCTCATATCTCCGCAGATGACTCCAATAATGGATAAGAAAAGCATTTCTACCTCGTTATATATTTGATTCTCAACTGGAGTGCAGTTAAGCAAAACATAAGACTCGCCTCAATGGTTTGTTGCAAGGTGAATTATGGCACCGTACTTGATGATTTGTGGAGAACACAGACCACGTTAGATTTATGTAAATATGCGAGCCAACCGAGGAGTAAAAAAAAAAGCACAGCTCCTCCCTCTAATAAACTGCATTAAGAGATGAACCAAAAAAACACCACTGATTCGACAAGATGAAATCCTTTATTATGAGTGGGTTCTCTCCGGATATCTCTGCGTTGCTTCCAAATCATATTTGCCTCCTAAAATGGGAGGGAGGGGAGGGGACACACACACACACACACACACACACACACACACATTTCTGCCAATAATAGTAAAACGGCACCTGTTTTAATTGCATCATTACGTACCCAATATCAGCAGCTCGCCTGCCAATATCAATATTGCCATAACATGGGTGGAATATAGATGACCCAGGGTATGCGTGGGTCTTCCATGAGGGCCTGCATGCCAGAATCATCCTACTGCCCGCTGTGCAGGGAGGGGGGGGGGGGGGGGGGGGGAGGGAGGTGTGTGGGCCGGGTAGCAGCTCGTCTTTCTAATGTCCCCCCGTATTTCCCTTGATTGCTGGCGGATCTTTTTTGGACTTGGACGGCGGCTTGGAATCTACTACATCGCGATGTAAGTTATATAGATGAGGGGGAGAGGGGGGGCGGGTGGGGGGTTAGCGGGGGTCAAGTAGGCGCTGCACGTAGGACACACGGAGCAGCTGGTTTCATCAGAACACGACTGTGCAGGGCTTCGATTGGGCAACACCGAGGAGACCTGAGGTAAATGTACAAAAAGTACAAATAAAGGCTGTTTTGCATTTCCCATCCTGCAACGCTGCACATATGGCGCGGCAGCAAACTTAACAATTAGGACGTGCTTTGATGAAGGAAAATTACATCTTGTAGGTCCCACTTCGAACGCACTTCACACATCCATATTAATGCATTCAAGGCTGGAAAGTGAAAAGATAATTTTCCTGTTTAAATATTTCATTCCAACTTAAAACTTAGCCACGAATTAGAACTCCCTGATGGCAAGAGCATCCAGTTTGTCCGTTTTAATTAGATTGTTGTTTAACTATTAATTATGTATCTTTGTGTCATATAGTTTTGATGCTAACAGATGGTGAAGTGCTTAATGGCCGGGTAAGATTGGGTGATAATTTATTTACCTACACTCTGCTTGTAAGATCCGTACTTACAGTCCGGGTCCTCGGCAGCTTGTGCGGTGACCTGCTGTAATGATACAGTGCAGGACAGTACAGGGCGAGGCATACGAGGTACGCGCTATATATTCAATTCAATATCTGATGCAAAACAGAGAATATCATCAGCAGGCAGAATTCTTGATTTTACTTTAAATGTTTCAAACGACCTAAGAAAAGAAGTGGTGACTCAGCATATTTGCTGCATTTGATATCAAGTTCTCAGAATCGTGACCCTTCGACAAGCTCCATTCGGCGCATTTGAATTTGCTCTTAAGGTATCAAAATGAAGATAAAACGTTCCGCAGCTTTTTCTGTTTTGTTTTGTTTGTTGTTGTTGTTGTTGTTAACACGCAATTTAAACAGTGAGTTCACTCTTGCGAGCGCGTGGTGACCCGCGAGCGAGCCCGGAGTTTCGGCCCTCCCCGCCACCTGCCGGGCGCCATTGCGACGCTCCAACGTGGATCAGCGCGCAGGCTTCACGCACCGCTGAACTTCTGACCCTTACGTGAGTGTGTGTTTTTTTTGACCTCTTGTTGTTATTCCCGAAGTTGGGCTGTTTTGTTTGCACCCGGTCCGACCGCGGGCTCCACATTTGGCTCGCCGTCATTGGTTTTGTCTCCCGACGATGGGGGGGGGGAGGGGAGGGAGGGAGGGGGGGGTCTGTGATTGATGGACGGGGTCCAGGACATCTCCGATCGACAGCTGTTGATAGCTCTGAAATCGAGAGCAGCAGTCGGAGCGTAACAATGAGCTCATTGCGCTCTTGGCTTGGTCGCCGGCCCAGCAAACCGCGGCACTAGGGGGGGGGGGGGGCGACTTCATGAATTTCAACCGGGGCCACAAATGTGAATGCACATGAAAATTTCCTGGGGTGAAGGGAAAGGGACTCAACCTGAGATACAGCCCTGATGATTAGTGAAAGAAACAACGGGTACTTTAGCTTGCGAGATGTCAAATGCAAAAAAAAAGACTATTTTGTGTATGTTTTAAAGTTATGAGGCCGAGTTACAGCACTTATGTGTTTGAATGAATGTGAGCACACTCCGGCTACGTATCCTCCAATAGTTTTTTTTTTTTTTTACTGGTCTGTGGTAAAACAGGTGACTGTTGTGGCTGTCTGGGGAAGGCCCCGTTAGGAGCAATGAGTTTTATTAAAGAATCCCTCACGCTGGGGGGAGGACGGGGGGGATGTCGCAGTTTATTTGCCGGTCACAACTCTAACCTGCATGCCGGCTACAGGGATTTGGATTTACTAATACGGGGGCAATTTTTAATGACGGTTTTGCAGCTGAAAAAAGTAAATAAAGACCAGTCGCTCTGCCCCTGATGACAGATTCCTGCACAGCGAGCGCTCTCAGAGTGCCTTTCATCCCGCGTACGCGCCGTAGGTTAATGATCAAGGTTAAGGAGTCGATGCGAGCATTAAGCGTCACTCCATATCGTGTTTTGTCTTAAAGCCACCCATGCTTTAGCTCTAATTGGACAGCATCATGCTGTAATAAGCTGCGGTTGCAAGGGTTTGATGCCCGAGTCCTGCCAGGTTACCAAAGCACCGGCTCCACATCTGAGCTCAAATTAGCATTCTGGGCAGGCAGGAGTCCCCGAGCTTAATTAAGGTAAATTCAACATTCTAGTTCATCACTGGGTTTTTATATAATCTTAAAACCAGTTGCACTTGTTTGGCTGCTGTTTATTTCTTATATTAAAAAAGAAAACATTACACTGTAGATGATTTGGCGTGCCAGGGTTTTTGAATTTGAGACCTCTTTTATGGGAAATCTGGGTTTTCACAATGATTAAATGCTTAATAAAAAATGCATTGTTGTTGCCAACATCTGTATTGTACAGGCTAACGGCTCACTGGAGTGTGCAAGACTTGTAAAGTTTCCAAAAGCGCCATTGAGAACCCTGGAAAGTTCACCTCAGAGTTTGCCTTCCTCATTACCGAGCTACTTCTGAGTCTTCGATTAGACAGAGAACATCTTTAATTGCTTTAAAATCTGAATGCATGATAAGAATGGATTAATTTGATTTTTCTGTTCCTACAAGTAGCAGATGGTTTATGTCTTCAGAATGCTCATGTTGTAAAATGAGATCCCCAGCTTGCCTCTGATTGGTCACTGTTAATGAAGCATGCTGGGCTGATTATTGATTTAGAAAATGAGGACAACACAAGTATTGTGTGTGTGTGTGTGTGTGTTGCTGTAATAAATTAAAGACATGCTTTGTTTTATCGTTGAAAGACACCTATCTTAAACAACACCAAATATTAGATTTTCCATTCAGGTGGTCTCCGGCCCGTCAAAGTAATTTTATTGTTTATTTTAAAACAGGCACTTTTATAGACGCCACTAACAAGCAGATGGTCGACTTGACTTATTTGTGTTTTGTGTTTCTGAATGACCGATCAGATGCATGATGGGAAACGCAATGAGCTGCTTGTCAGGGGAGAGGCAATTCACAGGAGAGGGCCTATGAAAGCTATATACATTCCCAATTTACTCCCATCGCTGCGGTTTTTAAGGTTTGTAATTTTTTTTTTTTTTTTTTGCATTATTATTGGCTGTTGCGAGAGCAGCTGTTCCCCAGCCTCCTACCGAATTACCATCCTCACACTGACAGACACGCAGCTGATGGGGAAACTCGCTGCGTGCATGAGGAGATCCAATTCAGCAATGAAACTAATGTGCTGCATCAGGGGGAGGGGGGGGGGGGGGGGGGTGTATGTGGCGGCCCCCGTGGGAAGGGAAGGAGGTCCAGTCCGGGACCAGCTAGGGCCAGATCTGGTCCCGTCGTGTCAGATCTTTCCTGTATTTATTTATTTATTCGTTTATTTATTCATTCATTCATTTAGTCACTTATTTATTCATTTATTTATTCTGTTCCCGAGACGGCGCCTTTGGCTGGCGATTCCAAACTGGCAGCTTTCCCTCCCTGGCAAAAAAAAAAAAAACAACGACCCAAAGACAACGGACACATTTCCGATATTCGAAAGGAAAGCAGTGGGTGGGCGGACACAATAATGGAAACATCTCAATATTATAAAATGATGGGCTCTTACAACACCCAAAACCACCGCTACGATCCCACCTCATAAAATGAAATAAATGTGCATCCTTTACAAAGTATCTATTGTTGGGGGTTGGTTTTATGTCAGTTCTACTGTCTGGGACTGTATTGCACGTGAACGCTGTTCAGGTTCTAATATCAGTGGGTGAAGCATATTGGCACATTTTTATCTGACTAAAGTTAGCGAGCTAGGAAAGGAAGAAATACGACCAAATTAAAGCTGAATTCCAAAATATTACAGAAATGTCAAATTTGCTCTATTCATATTTGAAATAGCTAAACATTAAGCTGCAGGGAAATAAACAAATACTCAACTATGGATCTATGTAATAAATCGCTCGATACATTTTCGTCTTTTTAATGCTGACAGCCGAGCATAAATGTGCATTATTAACCACGTATTATCTATTCAGATGTATTTATATAATCAGTTGTGTGTGTCTATATTTGCTTTTGTCCCTGAAAGCTCTGCGTGCAGTTGGAGGAGCTGTGGAGGTCATTTTAAGAACACACCGTGGAACCCGAGAACACTTGCATTATTCAGAAAAGTAGCAGGCGTGGATCCCATTCAAAGCCCCCCCCGCTGTGCTCCGTTCCTCCACCCGCCGGCCCCGCTCCGTCAGCTCCTCTGAGCGCAGCGACAAAGGCGACCCGAGGTCCCGCGTCCGCGTCGGCTTCTATTGGCGTGCGTATGCAAACGTTCATAATTACCTTTTTTTTCCAGCGCTGATGATATCAGACCCGCCTTGGTTGACCTGCTGGGGCCATTTTTTTCACCACCTGTTACTAATCGCTCCGTGTATTCAGTGACTCGGACCAACGCCGGGCGACCCCCACAAGAACCTCCAGGAACACGCAGCAACCGGCCCCGCAGCACGGCACAGCGGAGGGGGGGGGCGGGGGGTGGAGGGGGGTAGGGGACTTCATGGATTTTTCTGCATCATTAACTATTTATGAGTTGCCACTTCGCGTTATTTACACTGGACTGATGGCGATGCTGTTCGGGGCTCAAACGCCATGCGGGGGGGCCCCCGCTGGGATGCAGCGGGGCGGGGGCTGCAGAGGGAGGCGAAGGCATGTGTGAATCTGTTAAATATTGTATGGAAACGCCACCTGCAGCTGCCAACGTGGCGCCGGGTAAAAAAGGGCGAGCTGGGAGCAACTCCGAGGGAGGGAGGGGGGGGGAGGACAAAGAGCTGCAGCAGACTGCAGCGCATGCAGGCCACACTGTGTGACTATATAATGTATAAGTCAAAGCCTTACCACAAGCCACGGGGAATATTCAGTTGACCTGGTTTATCTTTAGCTTCCAACCACGGGAGCTGATAGCATCAGCATTTGCAGTAAATGTGTCATAGCTGAAGATAGATTATGGTCGTCTGCTCCTGCAATAAAAGGGTTCAAGAGCTGAAGAGCTGCTGGTTTCGCATCTGTCTATCCGTCTACCCATCGCTGTGTCCGATCCATCCATCCATCCATCCATCTGACTGTCATTCAAAGAATCGCCGATGGCTCGCAGACTTTCTTCCACAGTCTGGTGTAGACCGTTGAGGTGGCCTGGGTGTTGGGGTCGTTGGGTGTTTCTTCTTCCGCTCACTTAGGCTGTGCTGCATTGCATGCATTTTAATAGACGAGCAGTAAAAATCGTGAGCCTGTTAAAGCCACATGAAAGCATTTGTTTGATTTTCGAATTGTAAACAGTGTTGTGGGTGTTTTAAAGAACCTGTGCATGTAGCTCAAAACAAAATGGCCGGATGAAGATGAAACACGGCGGCGTGGAAATGCTCAGCAAGGTTCAGTTGTGCCTCATGACAAAACCAGTGATTCTACCTTTTTACATTTCTCTGTGATATTCAGTGTCTTTGGTAATGATACTAACATGAACCGGTACTCTTCTCTGCTGCTACGAACTGAGTCCAAAGTTCTTCTCCTCCGCTAACGTTGACTCGTCGCTTGCTAGCTTGCCAGCATTATTCGCGGCGCTATCCGCCGGCCTTCTGTGGTGACGTCACTGCTGTTTGGTGACAGCTGAGGCGCGTTGCCGATCGAGTCGACCTTTAAAAAAAAATAGCGTTAGCATCTACGCGTCAATGCACCAGTGCGCGCCTTCCTGAATGTTCCTGTCACTCACTCAGAGTCTCTCTCAAACAGACAAATATGTGCGCTTAAAAGGTAGAAACGTTTCAACGTGGACAACGTGTCAAAAATCAGTTTCGCAACGTGGCATTCCAAACTGCGAGTGAAACACCGGGAATGTCCAATCAGACAAACAGCTGTCACGCGGTGTACCCTGCGCGGTGCAGATGCTCAAAGAGAGAAGACTGGACCTGTCAAGGAGAGTCAAGCAGCAGACACACACAGACCCACTATATTTTGGTTTGGTGATCGGCGACAGCGTCCTTGGAGTTGCCACAAGGGCTGCGGCTTCCAACACGGGGGTGGGAGGGGGGGGGGGGGGGCGACTTTTGTTGCCAGTAAACATTTGAAAAGATTTTTCAATTTGGTTGGAAACTGCCGGGAGTGTTGCCCATCTAACGCCGTTTCGGTTGGTCGGCACCCCGAGGCTTCGCCAGCAGGGAGATCGTCTTTGTTACTGTAGGATTTCCATTGGCTTGTAGCTTCTGTGAGGGTAAACTTTTGCACAGTGTGCTTTCACTTAATGAAAGTTGATTGAAACAATGTCTCATGCATAGTGTCTTATTTAAGTGTTTGATCTGTACCTTGCTCCTTCATTTTCTGTCACTTCTGGTGGCCGAAAAATCATTATCATCATGTATAGTTTATGGTAATAGAAGTATCATTTGATTTTTCCAATTATTCCAAAAATATAAATTATTATTACAAAACTGTTCAGCCCCTTTGTGTTGCTGTTTTTTGTGATTTCACCAGTCCGGGCTGCGAGGGAGAGTTTCGGCTCAGCGCATAAACGCGTTGTTTACCAGACCCGACACACGACTCGCAGCCTCCTTCGACGGCGGGCTGCGTCATGCTCGCTCTGAGTCATTTCCTATCAAATAGAGAGATAAATGCGGGAAAGACGGCGTCTATACAAACATCCCGTGCTCGTATCCACTCGTGCTCACCTGCATCCTCTTGATAATGCTGCCTTCACTGTCTACGGAGGGCCTCGATGTTGCCTCGTTAAATGCACTTTTCTGCCATTCATTTCAGGCCCTTTTAGCTCACGGTGGGGAGCCGCGCGGGTCTCACCGGCTCAGATTCGCCCTTCGTCCCCCCCCTTTATTTACCCCCCCCCGTTGCTGCCGTCTGAACAACACAAAACGGGCTGTAATTTGACCGGTGTGATGTGGGCTGGGGGGAGCCTTTGCAACAACAATGCGCAGACATTAAAAAGCTAATGTTGAACCCCCCACCACCCCCCCCCCCCCCGTTCCAGCGCCGCACAGAATTCCCTCTGAACTCGCCCGATTGCGAGGCTCATTTTTATTAAGTAAGCGCACACAGCCTAAATGGCCTAAATCTCAATAGCGCCGCCATAATTGGTCCACAAAACGCTGCATCATGAAACTGAGCCTTCTTTACATCGCACCTTCTATTTTTCACTTTGGTAAATAAACAAGCAAGCTCTGTTTGTTCAACAGCATATCTTCAGTTGTTTTGTTTTTTGTTGTTGTTTTGGAAGAAGTGCTTTTCTAGAAGTTTCCGGATTGGAAGAGTTGTGGTTCACATTTTCGCTTTCCGGTGTAAATAACGGTTTAAATGCTTTCAAACAGGTCCCACCCAACGACAACGGTCACCTGACATGGCGACAGCGAGAGGCCGAGCTGCCAGAAGAGCGTTCCTGGTTCCCCCGTCTCCTCCTGGGGGGGCGTTTGCTCCGGCTGGTCTTGTTTTGGCGGTCAGAAGGCGCTGATCGCATCACAGTCCTCCTCGATTCCAGCCAATCACCACGCTATCCCGGTACGGAATGGGCCTCTTGACCTTAAAAGTGAGGTCTTAAGGTTTGGTTCAATCACACGGCGTCCGAAATGAGAATCAACTTGCAACAGCGCTTTGTTTAGAACTATGAAGCCGCCGCCGCCGCCGCCTCGTGCCAAAAAAACGCCGCAACTATCGCAACTATCCACGGTTTGGCTGCAGTTTTATTTTGCCGTCGTTTGTGAACGAAATGATTCACGGTGACTAATCTGCTAAAAAAAGTGTCAAATCCAACGTGTTGATTGCAGACGTATTAATTGAACGCGGCATTGTGAATTTGGCGAGGGCGCGTTTACGGAAGTTCGCCATTTATTAACAGAGCGTCAGCGACCTGAGGCGGTGAGGTAATCTGCCCGCCTTTTTTTCTTTCTTTTTTTTCTTTGCTGCACTCTAAATGCAGACGTGTGTGTGTGTGTGTGTGTTAAATCCACTTCCAAATAAAAACAAGGCGGGGGAGAAAACAGCGCCCAGATTCTAATGCTGCCAGATTGACAGACAGATAAAAGGGATACAGTAACACAATGACGGCATGACAATCTCGCCACGCATTTTGTGGTGACGAATAATCAAAAATCCTTTTATCGATGACACATCAAGGAGCGTTTACTTTATGCTTCGGTTAATCCTATTGACTATTTAGTGATTTCTCTCTCTCTTACTTGTTCCAGTGTGCTATATTTGTCTCATAAATACTGGATATTTTGGCTTGACAAATTGCTATACAGGCCCAATCCTATTAAGAGATGCGGTGTTGTGTTTGCATGCCAGTGACATTCTGTCTGGGTGTTGCATTAGACACTATGACTACTGTCTCGTCATTAATGGATAATAAGAGACGTTTTGTATTTTTAGACATTCCTTTCAGCATACAACTATTTTTCATTATCCCTTTTAACAATCCCAGCTGCAGACGTTTGTTGTTTCTAATGTGCCAAAAAGATCCCTTTCATCAATGAATTATTAATAAATGATCCAGCACTGAAAAAAAAGGCATTTATGACAGATGCTCACCAAAGAAAACAAACAAATCAGTGAGACGGTTGGACTGGATTAATGGCCAGGTACCATAATAAGACCATGAAACGGTTTAAATTAAGCCAAAAAAATGTTATTCTGTGACAACATATCAGATGTAATGTATAGGAAATGGAATGGAAGGTCCTTTCTTTACACATAAGTTGGCCTGGTGATGTCATACATCATCACGGATTCAACCCAATCATGCCAAATGTAAATTAAATACATCTATCAGAAAATAAAAGGGATATTTTTAATCAAAGCTGGTAAAAGTAACTTGGTAACTTCACTTCACAATTCGCGAAAACGTGGCGTAACATAAACCGTTTGCCCTTTCCATCCCTTACGCTTGTATGAGTGTAACCCAGATATCGCGGGGTCACTTGGGTTAAAGACGGCACATTTTCCCGAATTTTACATCATCGACGGCTGAGCACATGACCCAAAGGTGCGTTAAATACAAGCGAGGAGGGGGAAGCACAAGTACAAACTCTAAAAGCCACATCAGACCGGCGTGCCACCTGCGTTTCACTTCAGACCTCGTACCTCGCATTATATCCGTCACAGAAGGCGGAAGGATGCAGCTGCAGGTGGTTTTTAGAAGCTGTTGCGGTTAGAAAATAAACATCTTGACAGCTTAAAAACCACCCTGGTTGTCTTCGTGACGGCAAATCTGGTCTACAGGAACACTCGACGCCGTTCTGGACTGGCGTCTCCCCCCCCGCCTGTTTTGACTCCGACCTGTCGCCGTAATGTCTTTCTCCGAAGGGGTATAAAAGACGGCACATTTGACGACGTCCGTCGGTTTCCTCTCTGTGAGAAAAAGCCAAAATTGATCTCAGTGCATTTAAAAACAAATTACTACCACGTTCCTCTTCATCTTTTTTCTCGGTCGAATGTTTTCCCTGCCTGGGCTGCAGGCCTCGTGAACAGTAAACAGGACGCCGTCATAAGGAAGCGTCGACCTTGTCACCACCTTGACGGGGTCACAGGCTGGAGGAGGAGGCGGCGGCGGCGAGGTCCTGGAGAGCATTATCGAGTTTTCGGTGACATAAATTATGATAAATTATCAGTCAATAATTCAACATGTGTGTCAGATTGAGTATATTTACAAGACCACCTGGCGTTGCCTGAATAGAGGTTTCACTGTAGGGAGTAAATAAATAATACAGCTTTTTTCTTTTCTTTTTTTTTTTTTTACACTGCGATTTAATACCATTAAATATTCAGCTATTTGGATGATCAAATTTCCTGCTAAATTACAGCTTCCCCCGTTGATAGGACTGGGAGGAGAGGTGGCCAATGGGCGCTGTGGTGGGAACGCAGCCAGAAACAGGAACAACACACACACACACACACTATCAGACACCCGTATGCATGTCGGTGTGAGCTACAATGGCACGAACACACACACACACACACACACACATGCAAACAAGCAGAGGCACACAAAAGCACACAGGCACACACCGCCCCAGGTGGCAGATGCTGGCATACAGCGCCTTACCTGATGATGCCGTATGCATCAACGAGCGCATCCAAAAATAATGCAATGTTTACCCAAAGAGGGACGGTTGGAGTTCGCCCTCCTCGTCTGAATATATTTTACGGATTATTCGATAAATAATAAACACATCGCGTAGAATACGATGCCGGTGCCCGAGGCTTCATTTCCCCGGGTTCTGCCCTTTTGACGGGCTCGGTGCTGTTATTAGTATTTTGCCACTGCTCAGAATCATCAGCACAAAAACCACAACAACAACAAAAAAAAAAAAAAGGAAAAAAGAAAAATCTGGCATCCCTAAGCATGATATGAGAATTTGTAAGCAAAATGAGAAATGAAGCAATTAGAGAGGTTCACATACATTATTTAGCGCTCATTAGTGTCCTGTGACACTGTAGGCTCCACACCAATGAAAAGTGTTGGCCCGGCTCAGGCAATTAGTAAAATTAGTGGCACAGGATTTGGCGTCGGTTTCAGGCCACATGGCCCACAAGATACCAGGCTGGTGTCACTCGTGTCATTTATAACGTTTCCACGTGAAATAATGGGTTTGAAAAATCACCGGGGCGACCGGCGCGTCAACCCCCGTGTCGTCCAGGCGACGGGGGTGGGGGGGGGGGCGTTGTCTCCTGGACGGAGGAGAGAGCGGCGGCAGTTCTGGTCGGCCATTTTGTGTCTCTCGGAGAGGAAACTGGGGGGGGGGGGGGGGGGACAGAGGTCCAAGCGGATGGTAATTAGCAGTCTGGGCTCTGTTTGTTTTGTTTTCTTTTTTTTTTTTTTTGCGCATGTTTGTGCTGATAAAGTTTGACTTGCCAAAAAATTCCCGGGCCCCCGTCGCTGGATTCCACTCAAGCTGTTCCCCGCCATCCTTCAGGAACGATGGGAAATCTTGTACGCTGCCACTGGTCACAGCACAAACAGACGGTGGTAATCAGTGATTAGTGGACATGTTACAGTGTACGCAGATAAGCCCCCCCAGCCCCCCCCCCCCCCAACCCCCCTCCCTCAGCCCTTCAGTCTGAGTCAATAGCCGCACAGGAAGTACATCAAAGTGAACAATGTTTGGCGGGAGATATTCTGCGGTTAACCCGGCAAAATAAGCGTAGAAATCTATTCATGTCACTTAAACTCTTGAAGCTCAAAAGGAGTACAAATAAATAAACTGCTCACAACACGGACTTCAAAAAAAAAACAACAACACACAAACCCAAATCCGTTACGTTTAAACGCCACAGGTTTGATCCCTTTAGGCTTTGAGCTTTAAGGCCAAACGACAGAAGTTTTGCCTCCGAACAGCCGAGCGAAGCCAAATAAAACTTTTGCGGCCTCTCTGTCGTCGCCGGAGGGGGGGGGTGTGGGGGGGGGGTAAAAAAGAGAGGAAGGCACGGAACAAGCAAACCAAATAAACAGGTGTTGTGTGCTTTAGAAAAAGCTAATGCTAACGTGTTGTGGAATAGAGAGGCATAATTATACTGTGCTGGATTATGGAAAACATTGTGCTATGTTAATTACACCAGGTATGCTCATTGATTTTCTGTTATAATACTTAAATGTGTCATTAATAATTCATTTTTTCCCGCCAGCCCGTTTCCATTTTTCATGCACCTGTGTTGTTGTTGTCGACTCGAACGGCGCCGTGTCATTGCCGATGACGGCTGCAGCGGCGCCTCGTGGAAAGTAATCTCTGCCACCGACACCTACTTATTTGTCTTTTATGAGCGACTGACAGCGTCCGTATTGTGTGGGGAGAGCGACTCTCTTCCCCCCCCCTCGCCAACTGACCGATAATCACGCCTCTCTCCCTCTCTCTCTGTGTGTGTGTGTGTGTGAAAAGGCTTCCATTTGCATCTTTGCCGTGCAGCTGACAGGTTCGATAGGGCCGAAGACTTAAGCAACGACCAATCGGGGGTTAGCGTTTAGCTGCTCAAACGTGACAAATGAGCTTTTTTTTTTTTTTGCCGTTTCTCGTATCTCCATCCCGGGTGGGGGGGGGCAAAATAAGCCAACAACGCAAAGCTGTGCCCGTGAGCCCGAAACTTCTCTTCTTCCGATCCCTCAAAGTTTGAAACGACGACAACAACAACAACGACGACAGGCCGCCGGCGCCGCATTCAGGGTTTGTCCTTGAATTTCCAACACCTGTGAGCGCCGAACGCGACTGGGGCCATTTGACGAAAATTGGAGGGAAACGCGACGTGTTTGTCCAGCATCAACTCGGCAGCGTGTTTATCCCCCCCACCCCCCCCCCCCCCTCCCAGCATTGTTTGTCTTTTTCTTTGCGGCGCCGAAATGCTCAAATTGCATTTCTCAGATGTTGGTTCCCTGGAGGTGTGCGCTTGTCGGGCAGGTGTCTGCAGGAAGAACACGAAGAAGAAGAAAAAGAAAAAAATGGAAAGGGGAGAGAGGAAGAGGCGCTTGGAAGACGGATGAAGAGAAAAGAGAAGAAGAAGGAGAAGAAGGAGGAGGATTGAAAGAGAGGAGACGGGAGACGTCTCCCACTCACTCTGCTGAATTTATGCCAAGCCGCTTCATCTGCTATATGTGCTCTTTAGCGATGTAAATGCATGCTGATGAACCCGCAGCCTGCGAATATATGGCACCGTGAAAAACTTTTTTTTTTTTTTTTTACAATTACTTGTTTGGCAGAAGATGATAAACTCTCCGGAGCTCCTGTGAGCAACATCCAAGTTACGGAAGTTTTAGAACAAACAAGCGTTTTATTTATTTATTTCTACCCCCCCCCCCGCCCCACCCCCCCTGAGGTGCGCGCCGACGAGCTGAAATCCCGCTTAAAAAAAAAAAAAAAAAAAAAAAGCACGAAACACTGCGCCGTTTTCCCTGCAATAGCGATTCCGCTTTCTTTATTTTATTTTCCAAATCAATTAACTAACCTTGAGATGAGCTTTGCTGCTGATAAGTGCTGTACAGCCCAGCCCCCCCCCCCCACCCCCCCCCCTCCCACTACTTTGAAAGAGGCTTCCACCGGCATATAACAGATATTGAACTGTAAATTTGAATTGAAAACTCGGGTCATTTCGCCTTATTGACTTTCGACCACAAAAACCAAATGATGTCTTAGTTGAGAGAAATATATCAAAGGATATCAACAATTACGAGTCATAAACACGCCTGGAGACGCGCCTGGCGGGCGTAAAGCAGCGGGAATTAGCATGTTGAGCTGATAAATATGCATGTAAAGACGCTCCCAGGGGAATAACACGCGTGTGATTGATAGCTTTGGAATTGAAGGATGTGTAAATTCCTTTTATTCTGGGGGTTGTGCGGTTGTGGCGCCGAAATACGGAGCACTTGTTAAAAGTTTTACCAACTTTATAATCCTTAATGCCACATCTGTTTGCTGTCTTTATAGCGCCTGTAAAACGTCATTATATTATTACCACCAGCTGGCCTCATTGCACAATAACCTCACTTATCTGTTATTCTGTGGGAATACTTTTGATTTATAGACCCCTTTCAGAATAAATGATATTTTATACATATGTATATATAAATAAACAAGGGGAGATGTGTTCCCTTAAATAATTCATGAGTTGTACTTTGAATAAGTTACTCAGTAGAAGTTTTTTTTTTTCTCTCCTCCCTCCCCAGTAAGTATAACACAGTTTGTTTGTGACGCCGATTGAAGGACGTCAGGTTTGTCTGCTGAGTGGAATCTGAATGGTAAATAGTTTAAAAGTAAAAAAAAAAAAACAAAATACATTTTTTTGGGAGGTGTTGTATGAATGTCGTCACAGTTATTCGGCGTCTATCTACACAATCTTGCAAATGAGGAACGTGGTTTGGCGCGTTCCGTGTCCAATAGATTCTCCTTATCACCTGTATCGAGTGCAGCTGAAAAGTTAAGTCGGGAAGCTTTTCCACATCTAAAATGAAAAAGTCTCACGAACGCCGGCTGCTTCTGAGAGAAATAATTAAACCACACACACACACAACGCTCGACTCTGAAGAATTCCAGCACCCCCTAATGTCCCCACGAAGCTACTGAAATGAAAAAGACAACAACAACAAACAAAAAACACGGACAAAGTGACAGGCGTCGTCGCTGTGAGGGAAAAGTCATCCCCACGCAGGGAGCAGGTGGAGCCGTGATCTCTGTGGCTGTGCTGCAGCTTTATAAATAGCACTCGCCCCGCAGTGGCAATAAAGGCTGTTTGCGTAGCCGCTATATGTTTAGTACGTAATGATGTATCATCGCTCCAGGTGGGCGGGAGCACGTCCTGTGTGCGCTGTCCTCTTGGGTGCAATTGCTTCAGAGGAGATAAACTGGAGAGAGGAGAGGAGGAAAGGGGAACAAGACGAGATATTAAAGATTAATGCGTGTGCGTGTGTGTGTGTGTGCGTGCGCGTGTGTGTGTGTGTGTGAGGCTGTAAGTCTCGAGAGGGATTCTTTTCATTTAGCTATAGTCTTTTATTTCCCATTGTCCCATCTCATTCTCACTTTGAAATTCAGACTCTTTGGGGAGACGCTGAAGGCCTCTTTTCTCAAACCACACGTCACAGCTCAGGCTGACGGGTCAGAATTCCCGCTGCAGGGGACGTTCAATTGTTTTTTTAGGGCCTCTCAATTATTTTCAAATTATTAATTAATAAAAAAAATTGTGACAGAAGGAATATGACATTTGGATTTGGTTTTTGATCAGAAAACAATCAAAATCATCAATTTCATTCTCATTTTGTGATTTGAGTAGCTTTTGGCCTTTCCTGACCTCTGGTTTAGAAGAAGAAGAAGAAGAAGAAGAAGAAGAAAGATGATGATGATCACTGATGACGAACTGAGGACTCTGACATGAGGGGTTTTCATGGATTGGGGACACATGTTATGAAATAAAACGTCCAAAAGCTTCATCCCTCAGATGTAGTCATTATGTAGTCACTATAGTGTTGTGTTTTTTTTTTGTTTTTTTTTTTACTTTAGGTCTAGCTGTTTTTAAAGCACGCTTAAACATATGCAATGTTTTCAATGCAAGAACAGGATGTGTGGATTGTGCATTATGGCAGCTTATTGCCTTAAATTCCAATTAAAAAAAGTAAAACAACTGCACACACACACACACACACACACACACACACAAACACTGAGAGTATCAGTGTGACGCTCAGCATAAAGGAGCCTGTGAATTTGGCCAGGTTTCCGTGTCAGAAGCAGCCTATATGTTGGTTTTTGCGTCTCGCAGGCTTTAGAAGGCTCTTTTTCTTTTCTCCCCCCCCCCCCCCCCCCCCCCCCCCCACACCCCACACCCTGCTGTTTTCCCCTGATAATGTAATGTCCACATTCTTCTCTTCAGGCATTTACAACCCTCTGAAGTCCGCTCCGTGCCTTTGTAGTCGGGCGAGGCTGCACAGTGGGGGCCCCGGGAAACACACACCGCCCTCCGCGGGCCCTCTGTTGCATCGCCTGCCCGGAGCGACCAACCAATTACCCCCGCTTCAAACGCGCCGAGTCCTCTCTGGATTTTTGGCCGCCGTTTTTTGCGCGGCGCTCGCTTTTCCCCCCTCCCTTTTACTGATGGGAGACGGACGCCGATCATCGCTCGTGCTCACACAGGTGACGAGGCGAATCCTTCTTTAAGTTTGAAAGCGCGCGCCCCCCCCCCCACCTTCTCGCGCCTGGCGTTTCGGCGGGTCACGCTCGGTGTGCTTACTGTGAACACAGAGAAAACATTTCAAACGATACCAACAAAAAGAGGCTAAAACTAATTAGGTAAATAAATTATCCATTTGAATACAGAATTGATACTTGGTTGAGTTTTTTTTTAAGAGCGTGCAGACAATAATTCATAACTAACATGGCTCATGTCAATATGACATTTTGTTAATGTAGTTATGGAAATATATTACAAGGGAAGTAATTCGATACAGCTCAGCACGAAATGAAGGTTTGCTGTTCTGATCCGGTAAGAAATGTGTCGACATTCGGTCCATTGTTGAAAATCCATGATGGCGTCCAATGTAAAAAGTTGCATGAATTTAACATACAAGTCTTTATATGTGTGTAGTCTCTAAAGTTGTCGTCGACTGCTTAACATGAGAGAAAGCGGACGCTAATAGTTTTCCGGATTTCTCCAGGAGGAATCTACCTCCGAGCCTCTTCTGCCGGTCACCTGTATTGATTTGTTATTAGAAATAGGAATGTATGAACAAGAGGTCGTAGCTTTGGTCTGAAATTGTCCTTTACTTCGATTGCTCTTTAAACAAAGCCAACAAGACTGAAAATGTTGAAAATGTTGGTGATGGTTCATTAAGGGTAAAAACCTTTGCCTTCCTGTCCCTTCAGAAATAAACAAAGCGGATCAATCTTTTAATAATTTTTTATTTTTCTTCTGTTGTTGAAGCCACTCCGCCGAGGACATGTGATGAGGACTCTACAGACATCACAAAGGAGTTTGTCCCCGTTAGCAGGATCCTCACCGCACAAAAGCTCGAGTTGCTGAACCCCAGTCGGCCCGCGCGACCCCTCCCACGCCGACGCCCCACGCCCCCCCCCGCCCCCCCCCGACGCGTGGTGACAACGCGCCTGTCGTGAGAGCGGCGTGGCTCATGATTTCCCCAGCGAAGGCCCGTAGAGATCCACCCCGTCGGCACACCTGAGCTCCTCGCTCAGCCTTTGACTGCGAGGCGAGGCATGGAGAAATGCAACAGAGGCCGTCGTCATAGGGTGTCTTAAGGGAGGGGTGGGGGGGGGGGGGGGAGGGGGTCTGGGGAAATCACCTGTGCCAAGACGAAGTGTAGCGCTGGCATCTTTGAGGGGTGATGTCGGTTTGAAAAAGAGAAAATGGCTTCCTCGCACGGCGGCTGATGCGTCTCAGGAGTTTCTCCCCCCCCCCCGAAGAAGGCGCCGAAACGATGGATTTTACAGGAGACTCCGGCAGCTCTGGATGTGGCACGGATTTGATGAAGCTGAGTTTGGGTGCTTATGAAACTACGCTGACAGCCCTCGGGGAGTGTGACAGCTCCTTCAATTAACAATTGATGCCTGTATGAGAACATCCGTCTTTAAGTTATTCACGGTTTCTCATGCCAGTTGTTGTCACGAAATCCATATGTATGCAAGTCAATAGATAGAATGTGACAAGGCTTCCCTTCTCCCTCTGACCCTGCCATATGCCATAACACGTCTCTTTTGTCCACATTCACTGTGTAATCACGTACAGACGCGTCGTTTTTTTTTTTTTTTTTTCAATACACCTGTGAAGAAACATTGCAATAAAATGGATGCTGAACACATCAATTGTGCTCTTACTTGATGGCTTACGAAGTATTTTATGTGTTAAAAAATACTGATATTTTGTGAGCTTTAGATTTATGAAACTTTTATAATGTTTTTTTTTTTTTTAAGCCAACAGCCTGAACACTGTAACACATGCCAATTAATTCAATGTGGACAACACATGCGTTCTCCCAGAACAAACTTTTGGATTTAGTTGTTTTTAAGCAATGCGTCAAATGACCAATTAATGTGAGTGACAGTTTGCGTATTTTTAGTTTAGTTTGATTAGATTTAGATTAGCACAAAACAGGAATTTCCTCGTCCTTTTCTGACAAACATTCTGGAAATGTGTATCACCTGTAAGAGGCAGGTTTCCTCACCATCACAATGCAAAGAAGAAAATATCCATCCCTCCCCGGGGGGAATCTGAAGAGACAAATGACCTGCGATGAAGTGGAACACAGCCTTTGTGTTCTCACACAAATGTGTGGAAGCGTTTGATGCCCCCAAATCCTTCCAGCCGCAAATCAACTTCATCTCCTGCCGCCTGCCAACGTATTGATTTCTCACCCCGGCCCCACTTTTCTCTATTTTCAGGGACTTAATGTCACAACATGAGCATTTTACCATTTAGTGTGAAAGAACAAGGAGTAAGACACAGTCACCTCACACGGTATTAAAGCATCAAGTTCACTAATTGCCTTCAACACTGAAGCACTTTATTAACTTGAGAAACGTGACGTGGGTGGAAGGTGTGAATCTGAAGGCAAGAGGAAGAGAATTAGACTGATGTGTTGCTTTGTTGCTATGCATTACTGAAATATAATGTGTACTAGGAAATTAATATTTGTCTATACTCACTTCCTCATTTATATCATGGCTTCTTCTTTACATGTTACCAGTACATGAAAATACAAAAATGCGTCAATTCTGAAGACATTTTTAAAGCAACGAATGCCGAAAGTCAAAAATCCAAAGTGTGAGCTTCGTCAAAACGTTGGTTTGTTGCATCGATCAGAATCAATATCAAATTGCACAGAACTAGAACAGGTGTTTCAGCTCAACGAGTGACTCTCAGCCAGGTGCATCCTCCGTTGCCAGTGGTTGAATAACCCGATGACCTCATTATGACGCCACAGTCACAGGTTATTTATTGGGTTGCGTGTAAACGCCTCCACTGTGCCATACCAACGGTGTACCATTTAAAGTGAAAAACAATGTTACGTGAAGCTCAACACCTGCAAATGCACTAAATGCAGATACAAGAATGCGCTTGACGGGGTTGTGCCTAATTAATACACGGTGCATACAGTCAAATCAATACAATTAACTTAATGACAAGAGCAAATTCACGACAACGAGTCACATTTATTTGCAACAAAGCATGACAAAACAATCCATCAAAACCGCGCCACTGAAACACTCAAGGAGCACGGGCCATTCAAGAATTATTTGCATCAAAGGGAATAATAATAAGAATTAAAAAAACAACACAATAGACATGATATTTGACATGAACAAAGATGACTTGTGTGCACGTGTGTTCCTGCAACGTCAGACGTCGTTAATGTATTCTGCCAACGCACTAATAGCACACAGATCTGGAAAGTCAATTTGTTTAGGTTGCATTCATCCTCTTTGCCGGTTAATTTGCATCGCTTTATACGCACTCCGCCATTGTCGGGTTGCCAAAATGCACGCGCACACTTACATACATTATCATTGTTGACACACTGTAGGTCTCTTTAGGAGGTCGAGCCCAAGCCTTGAAGACGTAAGCCTGTAAAATACACTTCGCCTTCTACGATAATGAAAATACAACAACAACAAAAGTGTACGCAATGGTTTGAACAATGAATAATATGAACAATGTGCTGCATCAATAGCGCTTCTCTGCAACACGGGAGTTATGCTTTTTATTTACTTGTAGGTGGATCATCGATCTTTAGCGGTGATATAACACGTTTCAGAAAGCTTTTGCGACATTCTTGTTTAACAATAAATTCAGCTGGAAACATTCAAAGGTCGTATAGGCTACGTTTTTAAACAACTCGTGGAGCTAGCGTTAGCTTTGCTAGCGTTAGCTTTGCTAGCGTTAGCTTTGCTAGCCAGCTAGCGTAGCTGATAGAAATCTGCGAGCAACATCTAAGATTTCCGCCTGCTTATGGCGACAATTTGTTAAAAGGTTCCCTGTGAGTGTTTGGTAACACGTGCTCGATTAGCCCCATCCGACCAAAGGAAGCACATCTTCTCACAGCCGCTATCATCGGCGTGTTCCATGACATTATCTTGGGTCAGCTTTATTCATCTGCTGCTGCCAGCACGTTGCAGTTGTCGCAGGCCGAGGTCACGGAAGGGTCAGATGCTGTGAATGGAGCGCTTGAATCAGTTTCATAAAACGGTCCTTGTGATGAAAAGAGAACTCTGAGGTCTGCAAGTTGTCAGCTAGCTAAAAATGTCACAATAATAACATCTTTCTCATTTATTTCAATTTTTTTTTGTCTTGTTAGCCTTGCAGTGAATCACCAAATGGGTTTCATTGCAACACAAACAGAATCGCTCTCTTTTCTTTTTTCTCCCTCTGCAAGAAGCAGCATTACCAACTTTCCAAAACCGGCTGTAAAAAAAAAACTAGAGCGTGACAGCTGCATTTAAATATGAAATAGCTGCAGATTTGGTTTCAGACACCTTGTACTGTGTGCAAACAAAGCCACCGTCTCCACCAGAGAAAAGAGAATGCATTTAGAGCACCTCTTTGTCGTTGTTCAGAACTGTGTTCCCTTTGTTTGCATTTGTCTCTTTTCCTCTCTTTTTTTTTTTGGGCAGGGGGTAAAGAATGGGATGAAATATTTTTAAACAGTAATTACCTGGCTGGGATCCGACATACGGGGATTAATGGGTGACTGCGGAGCACCAGGTTTTCGGCAGCGTGTTGGAAGGTATGGAAGCGTGTGGGTGTGTGTGTGATGGAGTGGTTGTGGCAGTGGTGGTGTTGGGTTGGGGGGGGGGGGGGGGGGTGGGGGAGGGGGGCAGCATGCAGAACACGGAGGGAACCGAAGACTGGCAGAATTCTGCTGAAAAGTGTCTTTTTTCTTTATCCAAGCTCAAGTCACCGCTTCACGCCAAGTCCGTCGCAAATGAACAAGACAGATTTAGCTCTCCCGCCTCATCCCACTCCCTCCAAATCCATTCGCTAAACGGCTGTTTTCACGCCTCCCGACACAATATTGTTACATGTTTGGGGTTATTTTTACCTTCTTCTTCTTCTTCGCTCTGGCCCCGCTCCGTCGACACAAGTCGAAATTCCTAAACGAAGGAGTCGAGCGGATCTGTAATCTCGCTTTGTTCAGAACCGTGTTTCTTTGCGCGTAATTGACAACCGTTCACATCGCTGCAAAGCACCCGAGGCCCGGGGCCCCGCCGCGGGAGGGGGGGGGGGGGGGGGGGGGGGGTCCGGGGGCCCGCGGCGCTGGAGTCGGGAGAACGCCGCAGTGCACTTTGCGCTCAGAACTCAATTAAGCGCGTCCTTGGAGGACAATATCTCTGGATTCTTTTAAATCGTTTGGGTGGTGCAGGGAGGCGAGGAGGTGTTCTTGCAGATGGCGCGCGACTTAGAATGTAATTAAACAGATCAGTGTCTAATACGCAGTCTGATATCTAGCAGCAGTGCAGCCAAGTCTCTGTGGGAAGAACTTCCTGAGGTTCTCGGAAGGGTTCTCAAGGTCACAGCACATTCTCTTCAAAGTGTTTCTTTGTGGCTGAGGGAAGCCGTGGCTTTTGCCATTTTGAGGTCTTTTATTTAAATTACTTTTGTTGCTACAGCGCTTTTATTGGGCGTTTTTCTTGTTATACTTTGGCACTGTGCAGCTTCTTTGTTGGCAGTGTTTTGGAAGAACCGGATAATAAGCTGAAATAGAGTTTTGGACAAACTGTATCTACTCTGTTCTTCCATCCTGACTGCAGCGTGTTTGGATGCCACCCTCGATGCTAAAATGTATTTGTTGTATTTCTACAATACGATTTGGGGGGTTTGGAGAGCGGTTTTCTCGCAAATAACTTTTTGGTACGGGTTCATGAACTAATGTTTCCACTTTAGGGACTGGTTTGATATTGGTGGGGAGACTTTTGGGAGCGTTTCTCCACGCGGATATTTCATTTCTGTCTTCACTTGCAGCGTTTTGCTGATGTGTAAAATAATGATCCCGTGGTATTTCTTCTCCTCGAAGAGCCTTGTCCTCTCGTGGCCTTCACCAGATGCCAGTGGGTCAGCCCCAGTTAGCAGAAGACGTTTTTTTTTTTTTTTTTTTACCACAGCTCCTTAACAAAGAGCTCAGCTTTCAAATTAAGGAAGGCTGACTTTGTAAAGCACCTCAGGTCAATTTTTTTAATTAATCGTGTAACCTGAAAATTGTTTGTTTGTCTCGCTTGTTGAAATAGACCAAGGGCCAGCGATTGAGCTGATAAAAGCTTTCACCAAAATAAACGCAAACAGTGAATGATGCACTTAACGAAATCAAGGCTGCAGTTTAAAGTATTTCTCGTCTCTAATTGCAAGCTAATGAATCAAATTCACTGATAATTTGATGAAGCTTTTTTTAATTTGACTTTCAATTCATTCTTTCTTGGCAGAGTTTGAATAGACTGAACAAAGCTGCTGAACAGAAGGAAATCAAAGCACATATGGGTTGGACTGTGGAGATGTGTGAGATCGCTTTGCCTGTCATTTGAGTGGAGCCCAGGAGAAGTTTCAAGGTTGCCGGATGCTTTGTGAAATTTCCTAAATGTCACTCTGAAGTTGCTTTTTGTGCCAGCTGCGGAAATTCAGAGAAATCTGATGTGCTGAAAGAAGTTTGTTTGTCGTTTTAAGATCAACCGTTTTCCTTTTACATTACAGAGAGACACCTTTTTTTTTTTTTTTTTAATTAGTTGTAAAATCATAATAACAATCATTTAATAGCTAGGTTTCATATGTTGTTTCAAATGTTTCTTTTTTCTGTTCATCACAGAAACAGGATAAATATTCTGGATTTACATCAGGTGATAAAGCAGCAAGTCTCATAACATGCTCCAATGACCTACCTGCTCTAATTACAACAGCAATCATAAAATGTCACATAGGAAAGCAATATAAACAAAGCATAACATTCAAGACGACAACGCGCCACTGATTAATAGAGCAGCGATTGTGTTTGACGTTGTTTCGCTATTAAATGCAGATGCCCCCCCCCCCTGTGTAAAAAAAAAAGGAAAAAAGAAAAAAAGTTACTTCTTGTGTCAAATCTTTACAAAAATAGAACACTTAATAACTTTTTGTTTGCTGTCACCAACAAAGTGCTCGATTAAGACAACGCAACTGATAGCGTCTCATCACAAAGGAGGAAGATGTTTTTTTTTTTTTTTGCTTGTGAGGCTGTTATCTGACTGTCTGACTGGGTGATAAGATCACAGCGAAGCCTTTAAGAAATAATAGGTGTGATCAATGTGATCGGTGCCACGTGCCAGGATGCATCTAATAGACTCGTAATCTCGCGTCTCACCGCCGGCGGGAACGTTTTTTTTGGGGCCCCCGATCGGCAGCGTCGTCACATCGGACCAGAAAGTGAAAATATCTGCCATTAAGATCTGCAAACAACAACAACAAGGAGGGGGGGCGGGGGGGGGGGGGGGGGGGGGGGGGGGGAGGGGGTCACGAGACAACAGGAGGAGATGTAGAGATAACATCCCCAGCCTTTAGGTCACCTTGCTCTCTGTGTCAGACTCTCATCCACCTACAGCTAAATGTAGCGACTTAAAACCGCCGTGTTGTCTCCTTCCCTTTGACCTCCAGGTTCACCGTCACGTATATGTTCACGCAGCTGACCCCTGTTTGACATTTCCTATGATGTGATCTAACGGAGCAGCTTCCTCCTTCCCGCTCTCCTTCTCCATTATGGAAAAAATTATTAACATCTGCTGCACAGACATCAGGAGAAGTCATGCATGCCTTAATGGCCCCTTGTTTAGTCATTTATGGGTAAGCATGTCATTATTTCAGGATTTATGATCGACCAGATAGAGAACGCATTCTCCCAGAGTTTCACCTAGCAATTATTTATTTTGATTTTTATGGCAACAAAGTTTCCTATCCTCCCTCTCCATCCAATTAATGCTGATGATCAAGCATGTCTTAGTGCTTTGAATGCCGCTTTTTTTTTATCTGCCTTTATGTGCTTTGATGCAATGTAAAACATTTGAGATGAGCCCGTTTTGGAGGGCGGGGTGTATTGATAAGTGAGGAGTGAAGTCTAAAGTATGTCCAAGGACAACCAAAGGAACAAATGTAACAACAGAACGTCAAAGCAGGGTTTTTGATATCTATACTTGTCAAGAGTTGTGACAAAAAAAAGCTTTGTTTTAAATGTTTATTCAGATCACTAAACGGAACTCTAAGGTGCTAGCCAAAATATAAAAGAATCCATATAATCCTTCAAAGCTTTGGCTTCGACAAAATACAATCCATTCACCTTCAGGTTGTCGGATGAAGGCAACAATTTCCTCACAAAACATTTGCGTTCTCTAAAAAGATGCAACCATGTTTTTTTTTTTAGGGATTCGGTTGAACCGACCCTCGAGATCTGTGTGCATATTTAAAGGATTCAGCGGCATCTAGTGGTGAGGCTGCAGATTGCAGCCAAACTAAACCCCCAAAGCTCCCCTCCCGCTTCTCGGGACGCTCCTGTGCAGACGGTCAGCTGTGCGCCACAGATTGAGAGCTAAATAAATGTTGGATTGCTTCTTCTTCCTCTGTTTTCCAGTCGGTTCCCTTTAGCAACAATGGGGTTTTTTTTTTCACCCGCGTCCCGTCGGCAGGAGGCAACATGGTGGGGATTTTCAGATTTTCAAAAGAAACACCCAGTTTAGGATGTGAATTCCTCTCTGGCAAAGTTCGAGAGCACAGACTCTCTGAGTTGATACGAGACGAGGATGCACAGAGGGTGTGTGTGTGTGTGTGTGTGTGTGTGTGTGTAGGGGGGGGGGGGGGGGGGGTTTCAGCGCAAAAGCCACCATCTGGTGTCAGCGCGTGGCGTTGCTCGCCATGACCAATCGTGTCATTAGATTATTGAATAATTAGAGGAGGGATCATGTCTGCCCGCGGAAGAAGGCCTTTCCAGTGTATTAGTGTGTGTGTGTGTGTGTGTGTGTGTGACTGAGGTCTTGATCAGTGTCAAAAGGACATCCCGAGTTTCTCCACAATAGTAGACAGAGGACGTTGTATGCCAATAAAGTTTTTTATTCACATCCTTCCCAAGCCGTAACGTGCAGGTGCTCACAGGTGCAACCGCTCCCACCAGGCGTAGCCCACCAACTCCCGATTACTCCACTAGGTGAGACATTTATACACCTGGGTCCCACCAATTCTAGGGCCCTAATCACATGGGGATAATAATGACCATTAACATGGGATACTTGTGCAGACCCGGTCTTACTAGATTGCCTACCCCATTTCCCTCTGTTAACAGCTCTTATCATAACACCGTACACATCCACCAATAATTCTAACAATGATTATGGAGCAAACCTCACTAACCCCACACAATTTACCCCCTCCTTTGCCACCACACTTGGTTTCTCCCACTACCCACAATGCAACAGCACAGGAATAAAGCACTGAGAAACAACCCTGTCAATCTTTTATTTGAAGTCAAGATGGCCACCCCATGTCTGCTGACGTCAGGTGAGAAGGGGTAACCAGGGGTCACAGAGAACAGAGGGTGGCTCTGTGACACTTCTTCCTCCTTCTGCAGACGACCACTGTCGTCCCAAGTGTCAACGCTCCACCCCTCCACGAGCTGGGGTCACCAACCCATTTTAGTTATTTTCCTCCTCTGGGATCCGCGACAAAAAATCAGCCACCTTGTTCCTGGCTCCCGGGCAGTATTGCACAGTAAACTGGTAGGGCTGGAGAGAGAGAGACCATCTTGTTATCCGGGCATTAGAGTCTTTCATGCGGTCCAACCACTGTAGAGCCCGATGGTCGGTTTCTAACACAAAGGGTCTTCCCAACAGGTAGTACCGTAGTGAATCCGTGGCCCATTTGATGGCCAAGCACTCCTGTTCCACTGTCGAATAACGGGTTTCCCGAGGGAAGAGTTTACGACTCAGGAATGCCACCGGTCTGCGGTCTCCGTCCACTTCCTGTAGTAACACCGCCCCCAGTCCGACTCCAGAGGCATCCGTCTGCAGAATGAATGGCCTCTGGAAATCTGGGCTAAGCAAAACGGAATCTCCACATACTGCCTCTCGTAAGTCCTGGAAAGCTCGCTCACCCTGCTCCGTCCAGACCACCTTGTTGGGCGCGGTGGCTTTTGTGAGATCTGTAAGCACAGAGGCCCTGCCAGAAAAATTAGGTATAAACCTCCGATACCATCCCAACAAGCCCAGAAAAGATCTCACCTGTTTCTTAGTTGTCGGAGGTTGGTAACTTCGAATGGCCTCTATCTTCTCCTGCTGCGGCCGAATGACTCCTCCTCCAATCACAAATCCCAAGTAGCTGATCTCTCTCTTGGCAATTGTACCCTTCTTTGGGTTGATGGTAAGACCGGCTGCCTTAATTCTTCCCAAGACTTGCCGCAAATGTTGACAGTGTTCTTCCCAGGTCTCACTGAAGATGACCACATCGTCCAGATATGCGGCCGCAAACTCCCTGGTGCCCTGCAGGATCTGGTCCATCAAACGTTGGAAAGTCGCTGGTGCCCCCTGCAGTCCAAATGGCATAACCCTGAATTGAAATAGCCCAAATGGGGTTCTAAACGCTGTCAGTTCCTTGGCTCTGGCAGTTAAAGGGACCTGCCAGTACCCCTTGCATAAGTCTATGGTGGATAGATATTTGGCTCTGCCCAGTCTTTCCACTAATTCATCGATTCTTGGCATTGGATAAGGGTCTACCTTAGACACGCTGTTCAGATGTCTGAAGTCAATGCAAAATCTAAGGGTACCATCCTTTTTGGGGACTAGAACAATGGGGCTACACCACTCACTAAGGGATGGTTCGATCACCCCCATGGAGAGCATAATATCCAGTTCATCCTTCAGCACTGGCACCAGGCGTTCAGGGATCCGATAACTCTTCTGGCGGGCGGGAGTTATCTCCCTAAGGATTACATCATGTAGCACCAAGTTAGTACATCCCGGTTTCTCCTGAAACAGCCTGGGATCCAGCAGTTGCTTTATCTGGCTTCTTTGAGGTGGCTCTAGATGGGATATATCAACAGTTTGTGGGGTGGAGCTGGTGGGGAAGTACTGCTCTGTTGGTTCTTCTTCCTCACCGACCACTCGAACAAACAGTTGTACGGCCCCGGTCTCCTTCCTGGGGTGGAACTCTTTCAACAAATTAATATGGAAGTTTTGAGTTTTCTTACCCCGCTCTGGCATGGAGATTGCGTAGGTCACTCTACCCGTTCTCCGCAGCACCTCATAGGGTCCATGCCATTTAGCTAGCAACTTGTTCTCTGTGGTGGGTAGCAGCAGCAGCACTTTTTGGCCAGGCTCCAACGATCTCTCCTTTGCCCTTTTATCGTACCAAACCTTTTGGGTTTGCTGGGCTTTGTTGAGGTGTTCCTGGGCCAGTGATGTCATCTCTTCCAGCCGCGCCCTCATTTGGACCACGTAGTGGACCACACTGCACTTTCCATCTTTGGGTCCCTCCCACCGCTCTTTAAGCAGGTCCAAAGGTCCTCTCACCTGCCGGCCATATAATAGTTCAAATGGGGAGAAACCCGTGGAAGCTTGCGGCACCTCTCGATAAGCAAACAACAGATACGGTAACCATTGGTCCCAGTCGGACCCTGACTTGGAAACGAACTTGCGCAGCATGCTTTTGAGAGTTTGGTTGAATCGTTCAACCAAACCGTCCGTCTGGGGGTGGTAAGGGGTGGTCCTAATTGCCCTTATTCCCAACAGCTGGTACACCTGTTTTAACAGCACCGACATAAAGTTCGTACCCTGATCTGTTAAGATTTCACGAGGAATTCCCACTCTGGAGAACAGCTGTACCAGACAGTTAGCTACTTGTCTAGCTTTGATGGTTCTAAGGGGAAAGGCTTCTGGGTATTTGGTGGCATAATCACAGATTACTAAAATATACCGATTCCCATTCTTACTTTTCTCCAGGGGCCCTACTATATCCATTCCCAGGCGACTAAAGGGTGTGTCAATGACCGGCAATGGTAACAAATGTGCCGGGGCCACTCTCCTTCCCGATGTCATCTGACACTCTGTACAAGTATGAACAAACTCTGTTATATCCGTATATATTTTGGGCCAACTGAACCGACTTCCAACCCTTGCTAACGTCTTGGCCTTGCCCAAATGTCCTGCCCAAGGCACCGAGTGGCCTAAAGTAATCACGGTATGGCGCATTGCTTCCGGCACTGCCAATGCTTCAACCGCACCTTTCACCTGATAGAGTATGCCTTTTTCCAAAATGTATTTTTCCTCCATCAAAGCCGATCCACCCTCTTTCCTAACCCCATCTACCACAGACACCTTCTGGAACCAGTCCTGCAAAGTCGGATCATTTCTCTGCATTTCACCTATGTCCTCCGGGATTGTCATATTAACAGCGCAGTCGGGCAAAGGCAGTTCCTCACCTCCCGCTTTCATACTACCCTCAAACTTACACTTCCGCCTTTCTTTTTTTGATTTGCGTCTTTTCTCAACTGGCACATCAAAGTCAACATCTGCAAAAGGCATCTCCTGCAGGTCAGCTATCGCCCTCTGGGCTCGGGTTACTGCATAACAGGGCTGAACTTTGGGAACCAAATCACAAAGAATGGGAAGATCTTGCCCTAGTACTACCTCATGTGGTAACTGGGCCGCCACAGCCACCTCCATCAAAAAAGTCTGGCCCTGCACGGTTATGTACATCTCTGCAGTCGGATACTCCCTCACTTCCCCATGCACACAGCAAACTTTAATGGCCTTCTGGGTACTATATTTATGCACAGGAACCAAGCTGTCACGTACTAACGTCTGAGTGCTACCCGTATCCACTAAGGCTTTAGCCGACTGACCATTCACCAGTACTGGTGTCAATATGTCTGTGGTGCCTGTCTGCCTAGCCTCAGGTGATACAGTGTGTGGCTCGTAAGGGCGACGAACATGACAGACAGCCGAGTGCTTAAGGTTCCTGGATGGACAACTGGGCTTTGTATGTCCTATCTCCCCACAATAGTAACATCTAACTTCCTGCTTCTTAGTTCTATCCCCTTGCTTACCAAAAACACTCCCTATACCTTGGGCATGACCCCCTTCCCCCCCAGACTTACTTGACCACCTTTGACTTCGACCTCCAAAGCTGTGCTGGGTCTCCCGGCGGGCAGCCAGGTATGTATCTGCGAGCTTGGCTGCTTCTTCTGCTGTGGCTGGAGCACGCTCCTTAATCCACACTGCCATGTCAGAGTTTATCATTCGCATGAATTGCTCCAAGATAATAATTTCAGACATCTGCTGAATACTACACGTCTCTGGCTTCACCCATTTTGAGAAGAGATCTTTCAATCGTACATAAAGCTC
>NW_026909787.1:0-2000 GCF_949316345.1 Pungitius pungitius | reverse complement strand
CATCAACGCTTATGTAATATCTAGTTAAATCAGCATTGTTACTACAATGAACATGTTGGGGGGAGGGGGGGGGCAAGGGTCGACTCGTCTTCCAAATGTTAAAAAGGTGATGCAGAGAAGAAAGGATTAAAAAAACATCACGGAAGGATGAAAAAGGGAATGAAATGAAATCCAGCTTCCATCTACCGGAATATCTGCACGGAACGGCACGACTACTGTACACACTGTACACACACTGTACACACACTGTACACGCTGTACACACACTGTACACACTGTACACACACTGTACACACTGTACACACACTGTACACACACTGTACACACACTGTACACACAGCGTATAGATCAAAAATGACTTCCATCCGCTTTTTGGAGGCGATTATTCAACAAAAAGTCGAAGGTTTATACTTTTGTTTTCTGGTTAATCTGCCGCTGGTTTTGGGACAAATTTCTCTGGAACGAATTAACTTCCGTCTCCACCTTCTCGGATTCCACCCCGAGGATTACGATCAATTTGGGAGCACTCAGCAAGGATCTGAAGGTGCAGTGGCACCCGTGAGGGGGGGGGGGGGGATTACTGCGCTGAGTGCTGTGACAAATTAGTAGAAGTCTCCAGGTTTTTAGACGTTTGTTTGAAACTTCAGTGCATACACACACACACACACACACACACACACAGATGACAGCTGCCAAACACACAGTGACGCGCCGTTCAATATAGTAAATGGGGCAGAGAAAAAGCTGCAGGGAACCACGGAGGGACGCTGAAATTAATTTGCTCAACTTCGGATTCTCAAATCTCTCAACCGCATGGAAAAAGAAACGATGGCGTCATCAAGAGATCATCGTGTGGGGGGGCGGGGGCTTCCGTGCCCCGTATCGATCAGCGCCTCGTCAATAGGCCGATCACTGGGGGGTTATCAATACCGTGTGTGGAGAGAGTGCACAGCACGTTTGTTCACTTCTTTGAGCCCGTTTGTATCTAGTTGTATCTAGTTGTATCTAGTTGTATGTAGTTGTATGTAGTTGTATCTAGTTGTATGTAGTTGTATGTAGTTGTATGTAGTTGTATGTAGTTGTATGTAGTTGTATCTAGTTGTATCTAGTTGTATCTAGTTGTATCTAGTTGTATGTGGTATGTAGTTGTATGTAGTTGTATGTTGTATGTAGTTGTATGTTGTATGTAGTTGTATCTAGTTGTATGTTGTATGTAGTTGTATCTAGTTGTATGTTGTATGTAGTTGTATCTAGTTGTATGTTGTATGTAGTTGTATCTAGTTGTATGTTGTATGTAGTTGTATCTAGTTGTATGTAGTTGTATATTGTATGTAGTTGTATGTAGTTGTATCTAGTTGTATGTTGTATGTAGTTGTATCCGTTGTATCTAGTTGTATGTAGTATGTAGTTGTATGTTGTATGTAGTTGTATCTAGTTGTATGTTGTATGTAGTTGTATGTTGTATGTAGTCGTATGTAGTTGTATGTAGTTGTATGTTGTATGTAGTTGTATGTAGTTGTATGTTGTATGTAGTTGTATGTTGTATGTAGTCGTATGTAGTTGTATGTAGTTGTATGTAGTTGTATGTTGTATGTAGTTGTATCTAGTTGTATGTTGTATGTAGTTGTATGTTGTATGTAGTTGTATCTAGTTTTATGTAGTTGTATCTAGTTGTATGTTGTATGTAGTTGTATCTAGTTGTATGTAGTTGTATGTTGTATGTAGTTGTATGTAGTTGCATGTTGTATGTAGTTGTATCTAGTTGTATGTAGTTGTATGTTGTATGTAGTTGTATGTAGTTGCATGTTGTATGTAGTTGTATGTTGTTGTATTAAAACCAGCATATTAATCCTTTAAGCCTCTTCGGCTGGGAACAGAAACCACTATTTGGCATCTGCCCCCATTCATTTCAGTTGCACATGTGGAATATGTCCAGTCGGGCTGCACAGAGACTTGGAGAGAAAGATATGAAAGAGCTCCTTACTTTTAAAACTTGCTAC
>NW_026909786.1:0-16975 GCF_949316345.1 Pungitius pungitius | reverse complement strand
TCCTTTGGCTGCAGTGTGTTTAGCTACATGCTAACAATGACGAAGCTAACACGATGACGTTCACCACCGTTGGTGCTTTTATGCTAATGTGTAGCGCTAAACACGCTAGGTTCAGCCGAGGCCGATGGGAATGTGTGACTTTAGATATCATTGACAATGTAGAAAAGCTGTATATTTATATATTATATATTATGTATATCTACTAACATGAAAGAACACGTGGTGGTGTGTTGTTTCCTCAAGCAGCTTCTCGGTGGTCAGCATAAATGTCGCTGCTGTGACTCTTCAGGTGACTTTCTACTTGAACACCATGACTTTTTGTCATTGTTTGAATGAGTAATCAGGCTTTACGTAATTATTCACTTTCCTACCACTTGTCTCCCTCGTGACGGGGGGGGGGGGGGGGGGCCCTCGCCGCATTGCTCTGTAATGGCGGCGATCTACCTATCGAACCTGCACCAAGGGCGCAGCTCGACTCGGGGTGACGACGAGATTGGCGTTGAGTCACGGCGCGCGGGGGCGTGCGCGAGCCCACCCGGATCACTCGCCGCTGCCGTGGGTTTGGAGCCGCGCGGTGATGTAAATCTCTCAGGACGAAAGGTCAGTCAAGTTCTCGCAGACTAAAATCCCCATGTGGAACCTGTGGAATGGCGTCCAGCCCGTCCAGCAGCCGCACGCCACGTTCCCTCCGTTTGTATCCGACACCAAAACATCCAAAAACGCTTTACCCGGTTGTGTGTGTGTGTGTGTGTGTGTGCGTGTGCTTGTTGTCTGCTGGCGACCAGCTAACTGTGTCACCGTTGCTCCTGAGATGCTTTAACCCCTTCATCTATTGACGGTAACCTAGCAACAGGGGCACGAGCCGACATGAGTGCAGTGATATCCCAGACCTCTTTTTTTTATCTGGGTCTCTTTCTTCATTTCTCTTTCTCTTCTATGACACATCTGCCTTTTGGGTTTTTTTTTGTTTTTTTTGTGAACAGGGGCCTTCAATGTTTATCGACGACGTTTTGTCGTGTTTTGTGTGCGTTTATTGTGTAGAGGACGCGGCCGGGCAGCAGCACTCGTCTGTCGCCGAGCCACACACACACACACACACACACACACACACACACAGGAAAATACACACATTCTTCTTCCACGCGGCGGGAACACAAGGTTTGTGAAGCAAGGCGCTACGGCGCCGCGTGTAACCCGCATCGCGCTGAGTCGGGTTATTGCGCAATCTGTTGCATCCTTTGTGGCGTAACGCTCTGTAAACTTTGCGTAACACGTCACAAACCAGGCGGATGGGGGCGGAAGCGCGTTTGGGGTGAAGGCGTCGGGTAAAATACCGTATTTTTTTTACCGGCCCATAATGCACCACTTCCAATGAGGGCAATCGTTGCGTTGAACAAACGTGTCTATTGTGACAGAAGTCCCGCTATGAGACGCGTGTGCGGTTCTCTCCGTTTAGTGGAATGCGGCTCGTTGTTTAGTTCATTGTTTGGTGTTCAAACGCGTTTAGTCTCATCGACTCTCCAGTCAATATCTGCAGCTCTTCATCCTCGCCCCCCCGCGCCCTCTCCCTCCCACTCTCGCTCGCTCATCACCGCCGCACCGCCCCCCTCGCTCACTCCGAATTAATGAGCAAGTCAGCGGATTTAGATGAAACCGCGCGTCGAGGATGGCGATTTTTACTCTTCACGAAAACCCCCCCCCCCGAAATGCAGCGAATGGTCACTCAACTTTTTCTTTTCACGTCTTAATGAATCCTGCAGCAGCAGGTATTGTTTGTGGGGGAGTTAAGAGAGAGAGAGAGAGGCAGTGAAGGGGGAAGGGAGCGAGGCTTGGAGAGAAGTTAGTGTACAGCACAGGAGATTACAGTGTGTGTGTGTGTGTATGTGTGTGTGTGTGTGTGTGTGTGTGTGTGTGTGTGTTCAGCAGAGACCTGTGCAGGTCATATTGTGGAGGTAGATGTACTTCTGCTTTGAGAGGGAAAGAAGGGCCCTTACACACACACACACACACACACACACACACACACAAACAGACAGCGAGAGAACAGATTTTAGAATCGGCCTCTAACTTCTTTCTGGACAGATACTTGTCTGAAATCCAGAGAATCAAACTGTCGACCAGTCCCCGGTTCAATCAAAGGGCCCACGAGCAAGGCACCGAACATCCGCTCCACGGGGCAACAAGCGATGAAGAGAGGTTCGTTAAATGCTATCGGAGAGAGAGAGACAGGAGGGTCAGACGGGGGGGGAGACGGACAAAAGGACAGAGAACCCAAGAGGTGGAGGTGGAGTGAACGGGGGGGGAGGACTTCTCCTCGTTGTGCGCTTTTCGTCCTTCGTGTTGACCTCGCTGTGTTTGATGAAGCTGTGAAGCCTCTGACGCCCTCGGGCCTTCGCTGGGTCCCACTCCCTCGTACGCACCGATGTGCAGAGCAGAGCAGACAGGGAGGCCCTTTTCACCCGTTTATGGCTTACGATACAAAAAAACCAGGTCTGAAATAGTTGAACAAAATGAAGCAGCATCAAAAAACGATTTTTAGTCCTTTAAATCCACGCGGCTTTTAAAAATCATCGAGCGCGACGAATGCTTTGGAATCCTGGACATGTTTGCTCCTGTTTCACCACCGACCAGAGGTCAGAGGTCAACCTGCTTGAAACTCTGCAACGGCACAAAAAACCGATGGAGGTGGAGAAGGAGAAAAGAGGAGATGATGATGATGATGAAGAAGAAGAAGAGAGGACGGATTGATTGATGATAGAGAGAAAGAGAGGAAGAGGAGGAGTGATATGGGTGTGCTGACTCACTCCCTGACCCTTCTCCCTGCCTCACCAGCGGCATTCTGGGTATTTATACAACGGCGTGGGCTGCTCAGCCCCCTTATATAAGCCCTCACAGGCACACACAAAGAAGGAGGGGGGGGGGGGGGGGCCCAAAGTGAATGGCGTCTTGCGTTTAATGCGTTTAAAGATTATTGACTCTCCTTCCCGTCGGCTTCTTCTTCTTCTTCTTCTTTTGAGTCTTTCGCGGTTCTTCCTCTGCCCCCGAGACGGAGGGAGGCGCCTGGCTCTCCTCCGCGCCGTTTGAACGCCGCGCCAGCAGGTCTGCTGGAGGAGGAGACCCGGTGGCCTCGATGTGATGCGTCCTCTGCCCGGGCCTCCACGGGAACATCTCGGGGAACTAATGGACGAATGGGGATTGAACTCAAGTGCAATCAACTTGCGTCACACAAACCCAACTGTCCCTCCTGAAAACGCCGGTTTACTGGCGTCAAAATGCGTCAAAGTGCATCAGCAAAGGACAAAGTAAATTTATATTATGGGATGGACGTGACGAAGCCTCATGAAGACCAAAGAGACTGAAGCGTAGAATTTAACCAGAGAGCAGAGCGAGTGATGCACCACAGCTATGGATTAGTAAAATATGACTGACTGGAGAGTTCCAACCCGACCGATGAATCCAACAGGGTCTGAATGTGGGACATCACTGTGCAGCATGTCACACACACACACACACACACACACACACACACACACACACACACACACACACACGGGCAGCTCATTAGAGCAAACGGCTGTGTACACTAGTGCTCTGCCAACATTTCATGAAACAGAATATACCGAAGCAAGGGGTTTTTGCGGTGGGGGGGGGGAGAGGGTAGAGTGGAAGAGAGATGAGTGGTGGTGGGGCGGGGGGGGGGGGGGGGGGGGGGAGAATGAGAGGAAATGAAATGGAGGCCAATGTGATAAGCAGCAGATGAAGAAGATGTGTTTGTGGCGGCAGAAGGTCGTGGGGGCCTCGGCGCTGTTAGTGTTGGGTTCCACTCGGCGGGCTGCTCTCCCGACGAACCCCCCCGCCCCTCCCCCCTCCCAGAATGTGAGTGAAGCCTCGAGCCGCGACGACAGGCGACCTGACAGCGACGACTCCAGCGGGGCGTCAATTAATCCCGGAGGAAACACACCGCACAAAAGCTTTGTTGTCGTGGTGGGCGGTGTCTGCCCCCCCCCCCCTCCCCTTCTCCTCTCACTGTGTTGGTACACAGAAAGCACGGCGATTGACAGCCGGGCCGTTACATAAGGACGTCATGTGACAGCTCGGGGGAGGGATCGGCACATCGTGGGACGCTTCAAAGAGTTTCGATTGGTTACACGCGTGGGCGCGTGTGTGTTACGTTGTGGGGACACAGGTCTGTTCACACACTGGCATTGTGGGCCTTCTGTTTGACAGAATTCACATCCCCACCCCCACGACGTAAAACTTTACGTCTTCAGGTGAATTAAGTCAATGTAACGTGACTGTATTAACATGGCTTTGTGCAGGTATAACTGCTCTAATGCTTAATTTAATATACAACAAGTGAATCAAAAACGTAAAGAGAACGCGGGGGAAAGAAGCCTGAAGCGACCTCGCAGGCCGCGGCATGTTGGTTCCTGGGGGGGGAAAGGCCTCCGAAGGACCCCTGCTTTTGGGACAACGCGAGAACATGTTGACGCTTGCGTGGCTGTAACACAAAGTCCAACAAGAAGAACAGAAAATAACCCCCGTGGGCCGATGAATGAATAATTCCTCTCTAAACCTGAGCATCGTTGGTCCTCGTGGGTCTAAACAAGCTGACGTGAAACATGACAACGGCTTCCTGAGGTGTCCGTAGTGTAAGCCAACGCTCCACTACATGGCTGCTTATCGTTGCAGTAACCCAAGTCTTTAACTGCTCCTGTGTGTGTGTGTGTGTGTGTGTGTTTTCGTGGCTTTCCATCGATATTTAATGCAAACGGTTAAATAATGAAGGTGAAAAGGCAGCGCGCCAGCGGCACCAGAGTCAGCTCGAGATCAGCACACAGGGGCACCAAGAGGTTAGATGAG
This sequence comes from Pungitius pungitius, assembly GCF_949316345.1. Taxonomy (NCBI): domain Eukaryota; kingdom Metazoa; phylum Chordata; class Actinopteri; order Perciformes; family Gasterosteidae; genus Pungitius; species Pungitius pungitius. Next base: position 12,112 of record NW_026909786.1, on the reverse strand, counting down.
GAGGAGGAGGAGGAGGAGGGAACATCTGCAGAAGCTTGACGCCTGTCACCGGACTCGCCGGCAACAACAACAACAACAACAACAACAACAACAGCGCATTGGATACGAAACGATGGCGTTTTAAAGCCGCGTGGGGTCAAAAAGAGCATCTTTATTCTCCATTATTGAACCAGAATGCACTCAACTGAGTGCACGAGTAGATGAATGGCTGAAGGAAAGCGAGGGAGGGGGGGGTGGGGGTGGGGGGGGGCAGTGGGAGGAATGGAGGGCACACTTCATTTCTGGCACAGAGCTGCTGCTTTGTTTTGGCCCAAGGGTCCTGTTGTTGGGTAGCGTTCAGTTTCTGTTTTTGTGACATGTCTCTGCGCGTGTCTCTGTGCGTGTGTGTGTGTGTGTGTGTGTGTGCGTGTGTGTGTGTGTGTGTGTGTGTGTGGGTTCTGTTTAGGGATTTTAGCAGTTGCAATTCTCCAAAAGAGCAGTTGCCTTGAAGCAATATGTGCACATTTTCTATCTTCCACCGCGGCCCTCTCCATCCTCACTCTGCGATATCATTGGAACGAGTGGGTGGTGTGTGTGTGTGTGTGTGTGTGTGTGTGTGTGTGTGTGTGGTATCATCGCAGTGAGTGGGTGGTGTAACCGAAGAGAGGAAATTGTGTGGGAGTGAAGTACCATTGAGGTGCACATGATTTGTGTGAGTTTGGTGTTAATTATAATCTCTCCTGTCAGTGCAGGTTTTCGACCATAGCGAGTGAAGCGGAATGGAGGGGAACGTCCACACGACAGAGGGTCACGTGACCACCGACCGGGTCACGTTGGCGTCTCACATCAACATCTCGGTGCAGGTCGAACGTGGGGTCGCTGCCTTCAAAAAGGGCCTCCAGAAAATTCCTTTCAAATTTGGCCAAAAACATCCACCTGGCAAATGTTACATTATTTAGGTCACTGTCACAAGTTTTTTTTAATTTTTTTAATTTCATAACTGAAATGTTTATCGCGATCATTTAATTGACACCATGTCTCTTGAGGATAATTGCAGACATTTCGTATGTAAACTACAGCTCAATGCATCTGATCTCAACAGCAGGATAAAAATATCTTTGCTCTTATTCAAAACTGAGGTTACCAAACGTCTTCATGCATGTGTGACCTCACTTCCCTGTTGTGAGTTATGTTATGCAAACGCTCTTTAACAAACAACCTCGTCTCTTTGAATCAGTCCACGTTACAGACTAGTGAGTTTAATATAAGCCAAACGTGTGAATGTAATGTCATCACTTACTTCACCAAGAATCTGCATTAATAAGACAGTAATAATAACGGTAATAACAGCAGAATGTAGTCTCACACACACACACACACACACACACACACACACACACACTCAGTGTGTGATGGCGTGTATTTTTAGCCCGCTGGGTGCCTCCCGCCTGTCAGTGGCGCTGACATTGATCGGGGGGGCGATGATGACATGCATCGGAGAGAGTGGCGCCGTGCTCCCCCTGCTTCGTCTCGTTATTTTCTACCAAATCTGAGCACGAGGGGAGCGGGGGGGGGACGGGGGGGGGTCAGGGGGGGTAGGGATGCAAACCCAGGTACTACGACTCGGTTCAGTGAATTCCACGCCGAACCCAGGTGTCCTTCAGGCGTTGAGAAGGTTTCCCTCGCCAGGACACGCGGGCGCCACCCGTCTTCGCATTAACCCCTCCCTCCCCCTCCCCCCCCCCCCACGTGAAAGCTCTCCACGGGTCAAGCGCGAGCGCCTCGCCTGGTCGGATGACAGAGAGCGGCCTCGGCGGTTGGAGAGGTGTCAGGTGACGCGGCGCTGGCATCGGGTTGGACGGCGTGATGTTCCTCTGAGGAGAAAAGCATTCGTTCACTTTGTGCGCCATTAACGAGCAGAAATGAGCTTCATTTCGGTGTGAATTCCAACAGAATCACGTGACCACCTCTCTCTCTCTCTCTCTCTCTCTCTCCCTCCCTCTCTCTCTCTAGCTTTTGACTGGTGTATAATTCGATCTCCGCCGATTCCCTTGAAGCTCCTCACTGGTGTGATTTTAACGAGGCGTTCCATGCAGAATGAACATTGTGTTTGGTGCACATGTAAAGCTTCTCTCTCTCTCTCTCTCTCTCTCTCTCTCTCTCTCTCTCTCTCTCTCCCCCCACAGTGTGCTGCTTCGTGGTGCACAAACGCTGCCATGAGTTCGTCACCTTCTCCTGTCCTGGTGCCGATAAAGGACCCGCATCAGATGTGAGTAGCACCACGTCAAATGCTGCTGGGTGGGCTTCAGCTCTTCGGTTACGTGGAACACAAGGAGAATGTTTGTTGCATTTGGTACTTTGATTTATTCAAATGATCACATGAGGCTACGGCTGTGATAATGAGGGATAATATACAGACGTTTATTTACTACAGTGAATTTCTATTTTTATTTCTGTATCATTTTGAAAAATATCTCTTTCCCCTTTCGAGATACCAACGATTAAACCTCCACAGCATCATACACATTGGTTATTTGTTCTAGTGCTTTGTATGAGCCACCTATTAAACACACACAGGCCTTCAGGAGGTCAAAGGTCGCGCTTGTCCTTTCATTTTTAATTGTTTTAAGCCTCAGCAGGAGGTGTCTTAAAGTGGAACTCCTTGATCATCATCTCATTCCCTCTCTTAGGAGAGTCTGTGTGTCTCCTCATCTTAAAAGGCAAAACCTCCTCGCTAACCCCCACCAGCTTCCTGAGGGGGGGGGGGCTCTAGGTTCCTCCGCACTGCCCTTTTCGGTCCCGACAAGGACACTTAGCGAGCCGCCTCCGGAGCCAACGCCGTCCCTCCGTATGACTGACGCGTCCCCCGCCGCCTCTGCCCTCCACTTAGCGTGTCTCACCAGGCGCCTCGGCCCCCTCCTCTGTCTTCTGGCCCCCTCCCTACATGAGCGCGTCACCCGTCTCTCTTAGGGTCGGGGGGGGGGGGGGGGGTGAGAAGACGGACCAGAGCCGCTCGTTAATTCAAATCGCTCCACTTTGTGCGTCACGGCTGCTAAACTGTGGGTCCGCGGGGGGGTCGGGGGGGGGGGGGGGGGGGGGGCGAGCGGCAACTCTGCTGCGTCGGCGCCCACGTGCTCGTGCACTAAAGAAAGCGTGGTTACCCATCAGGCCCAGGTGTTAGCCGGAGAGTCACATTAGTCACATTCATTTACCTCCTTCTCCATCTCCTGGAGGCCTTGAACCATGTGACCTTTTCAAAGTCCCCTCACATTTAATTCCACATCTTCTCCCTCTTCCCTGTGAATTCACCCTCCTCCTTGTTCCGCCACTATATTTATACTTCTTTCTTTGGCACACATTTAACCCCCCCCCCCCCCCCCCCCCGCCCGACTCTTTCTCTCCGCGTCTCCACTCCTTTCTGTGCATCCTCTATTTAAATGCCACTCCACCCAGGGGGGAAGGGGGGGGGGGGGGGGGGGCTTGCTCTTAATTACGGGGCCTCAGCGCCCCCGCCCTGTCACTTCCGTAATGAGCTCGTGGTCTTGTGACCTCGATCCCTGCGCAGTGGGAATGTAGGGTGTCTCCACGTTTAAATATAGGAAGGTTCTTAACAGCATGGGGGGGGGGGACACTGAAAAATGTACATCTGCACGTCGCAGACATTTACTCAAATCCAGAAGAGCGAGGTGACGTGCTGACGAGGGTGTTTTCACCCCCGCACACCTGCTGGACTCTGAGAACAAAACATGTCAGTCATTCAAAGCCGGATTACGCAACACCTGTTAAAATAGTTGTTAGCGACGACGAATAGTCGAGTCATTCTGGTAGTTTATATTTTTCTGAAGATTTGGGAGGTTTCATTATTCTTATTTCTCACACCATCCAAACCATCATAACCAGCAGAGTCGTGGCGGACAACAATTACAAGATTCATTGAATAAGAAGAAAATATAATGCATAATGTTTTCATTCAAACGGGTGTCACCTGTCAGTATGCATCAGCCCATCCACGAAGGGTCATCAAGGCAGGAGCTGTCTGTCTAATGAAAAAGCAGAATACAGGTTTATTCCTCCTGCCGGTCCCTCCTCGTCTTCGTCAGCTGTGTTTTAAATGTTTAAAAGAAGAAGTCAATTATAGATCTGGGTTAATAGAATGGCTTCCCTGTGGGAGAGGTCGAGGGATGGGATCCTTAATGAAACCTACATTTCACGCCCGCACTGCTAATGCTATAGAACTGTGTGTGTGTGTGTGTGTGTGTGTGTGTGTGTGTGTGTGTGTGTGTGTGTGTGTGTGTGTGTGTGTGTGTGTGTGTGTGTGTGTGTGTGTGTGTGTGTGTGTGTGTGTGTGTGTGTGTGTGTGTGTGTGAGACACATTATCTTCCTCCTCTCCTCTTCCTCAGCGAAATGCTGCTTTCCGAAGCCGTGTGACTCCTGAGAGGTTCGAACCTTTTCCGCCCGTATGAATCAAAGCTCTGCCGTCACGTGACGAGGGATCTGTCACATGATCGCATTCGCAGGCACATATTTGGGGCTTTAAAGGGTTACGAACCACATGCATCACGTGTGTTTTTAATGTGGCATTTTGAGCTGCAGACATTTTGGACATCCTATCTGCCTGGATGCTATATTTTTTTAATTTTTTTTTACTTGCACATTCAGATACAATGACATACGAAAGCAGCCTGTGCGACCAGATGGTTAAAAACCACGAGGCAACCTCGCAGGGAAGAGGAGGGTTAACAAGGCGATGAAGAGAAGGGATTATTAGCGTGAGGAAACAGGAGAGGAATCCCACTGAGGCACCCTCAGCCCTCTCCTCGCTTCCTTGCTCCCTCTGGGTGATTTTTTTTTTTTTTTTCTTAAATTATTCCTTCTTCACTGCAGTTAGGCCGCCTTTTAAAAACAAATGGCTACTTAAATCAACAAGGTGCCTCGCACACAAACACTAAAACACTAAAACCCTCCCAGAGGAAACACCATTTGTTTCATTGATCCTCACAGCAAACCCCTCGTGTAACACTGCTTTCCACTTTGTTCCATTACCTCGGCGGGGGTGGTGCCATTCAAACCCGCCGGCCTCGCTCCCTGAACCCGGGCCCCCCCCCCCCCCCCCCCCCGCGGTGCCTCCTTTTACTTGTGTGCAAAATCAAAAAAAAAAGATCAAAAAACGTTGGCGGCATAAAGTTCCCGGATCCGACGGACTGCTGGAGTTAGCTATTCCCCCCCCCCCCCCCCGTGTGTGTGTGTGTGTGACACAGCATATGCCGCCCAACGCGCTCGTCGGTCCAATCTCGCCGCGCCATCTGCCTCCGATCGGCCGGGTCCCAGGAAGCGGCGCCGGCGCTGTTCTGAACTTCCTCCAACTGGCGGGAACGATGAAAAAGTACAATACGCAGCAGGAGTCCATTGGAGCAGTGTCTCTCAGAGGACAGAGTCCCCCCCCCCCCCCCTTTTTCCCCATCAGCCTCGCTGGTGCTTTATACTTAGTAGTATAAAGTAGGGGGCATCTGAAGCTGGTGGCTCTGCTTCTGGTTTTCAGAGGTTGGATGCTGAGGATCTGATTGAAATGGAGCTGAACACCGATTGTGACATTCAGTTCCGTGTGAAATCCTTCGCTAGAGGCTCCTACTTGGCTCCACTGGGCCTCTCAGGACTCGGGTTACGGCCAAGTTGACCCGACTGAGGTTCGCTGGGACCAACCGCCATCTTTTCTCTACTGCAGCCCAGAGACAGGTGTATTCTGTCCAGGATTCCAAATAAGAAACCGTGTGATTAGGGGAGAAGGTATTTATGGTCGCATTGAAATGATAGAGATTGGGTTTGAAGCTTCAAACACACACACACAAACACACACACACACAAATACACACACACACACACAGTCACTCAGACTCGACGTTGGTCCGTCCCAGATATGAGGTCGTCACGGCCCCCGAGTCCAGGCTGCTGTGTGTGTGTGTGTGTGTGTGTTTCATCCACTGGAACGGCCCAATGAGCCATGGTTGCAGGTGTCTTGCACACACACACACACACACACACACACACACACACACACACACACACAGAAACAACCCTTGATTCCACCTTAGTTTCATAATTCACAAAATGTTCAGAATTCTGTTTCTTATGTGTAAAACGTTGTTCAGAAACGCATAGACACACGTGCACGCAGGCGCACGTGCACACGCAGACCCACGTGCACACGCAGACCCACGTGCACACGCAGGCCATGGGGCTCTGCAGTCGCTCTAATCTGATGTGAGGAAACAGATTGAGCCGCTCAGACACAAGCTGAGGTTCTAAGCGGACTCTGGTGGTGCTCTCCGAGATGGCAAAGTACACAACACACGTTTCCCCCGCATCATCAAATCAAACCGACTCCATCGCCGCGTTCTGTCGCCCGGGGGGTTGAGAGCAGGAAACACAGATCCCATTATCCGCTACTTTCTCCTCTGCCCACTTTTTGACTTCATTTCTTTGTTTCAGGACCCGAGGGCGAAGCACAAGTTCAAGATCCACACCTACTCCAGCCCGACCTTCTGCGACCACTGTGGCTCTCTGCTGTACGGCCTCCTGCACCAGGGCATGAGATGTGACCGTACGTGCCCAACTCTCCGTTACACAAAGTAAACGCACACTCCGTCATCGGATGGATATCATTTGAAGAGCGCGTGTGTGTGTGTGTGTGTGTGTGTGTGTGTGTGTGTGTGTGTGTGCGTGACTTTCAGACTGTATGATGAACATCCACAAGCGCTGCGTGGCCAACGTGCCCAGCCTGTGCGGGACGGACCACACCGAGAGGAGAGGTCGCCTCCAGATCACCGCCGAGGTCAAGACTAACGTCCTCACCGTTACCAGTAAGTGTCTCCCAGTAACGCTTCTCTCCCCCTCTACTGGTGGACCTGCAGAGGTGGAGGAAGGGGATCTGACAGCAGTTTTCTCCAGTTAGAGGGGTGCAGTGCCTCTTCTGCCCACCAGGTGGCTGTGATGGAATATGCTCTGTTCATGAACGTCCCCTTTTTAATTAATTTGAGAAGAAATATGTCATCTAGGGGTCATGTTTCCCCAGTCGACCTCTCTTAATTTGAGCAACCATGATCCTAGATTTTAATATATTTTTGCGTTTATTTTAGGCTACGAGATCTTAACGTGACATGTGATTCAACCCCTAACCTAAGAAGGGCCCCTGAGGTGCTGCTAAGCTGCTACTCACCTCTCCTGTTGTTCTACATCAGTTTGCACACACTTGGCTGTAAATGGCTGTCGTTGCCATGGTTACGCAATGTCGAAGCGAGTCGACCTTCTGCATAACACAGCAAAACACGACACAATACCAGAATTAAAATTATTGATCACAACTTAATTTGTTGCTCAAACAAGTCTTGGTCTCAGTTGGACCTCGTCTTTTATTAAAATAATGTTGATTAAATGGATATTGATAGGTGGTGGAGAACAGGGACTCCTCTTCTTTGTAGTGTACTTGCAGTACTTTGTCCTCCCTGCAGAGGACAGCAGAGGTTCACATGAACCATGTTCTGCACCCGTTGACTTAACAACACACACGTTGGTGCTAGATGGGTCTAATAATGTGAGTTCATATGTCCATAATCTGATTGAGGATAAAGTCAGTGATCCTCAGCGACTAGATGATCAATGATGATCAATGTTTGAGATCAATGGGCGGACAGAATTTTGTTGATTTATTTTGTTCATGCTACTCAACCCCTGAAACGTGGTTTCCAACGAAATGAAACTGCAGAGTAACTTTTCCAAGATTTTGGAAACGTTTTCTCCCTGTAAGGAAGAAAAAAAAAAAGCATTTTCACCAAAGAAAGACACGAGCGATGTTCCTATATCTGCATATTGATCGTGCTGTGTAATCCCAAAGTCTCCACATGTAAAGTAAAGGGAACTTTTGTAAAGAGATACATGAAGCTCGTTTTAATTTGTACAGGAGTCTTTGTGCAGAAAAAAACGTCGTTTGACTTTGCTAATTTAGCTGTGATAAACCCGTCGTGGCCTCGTTAGCTGTATCGATGACAGGTGAGGAGGAAGGTAAAGTGGCACCGAGGTGTGCAGTACTCACCTCCGCCCACAGGGGGGCAGTGTGGAGCCGGGCGGAAGCTCACTGCTTCATTGCAGTGAGGTGGAGAAAAGAAGAGAGAGAGAAAAAAAAGAGAAGGCCGCCACAGAGAATGAATTGTGGAAATATTCCGAGGCTCTAACGGAGCCGTGAGGCCGGCAAAGATGGCGGCGGCCACGCTGGGGATCGCCAGCGGCTGTGGCTTTAATCCCGCGTGGGAGGAGAGGGACACCGCATACGAGTCACCTCAGGAGGTCCAGGACAGTGCCCCCCCCCACCCCCTCATGCAGGTGGAGGATCTGCCTCAAGGCCTCGCAGCTGCTCCGAAAAGGGACCTGCTGAATCCACCCATGGATGGACCACCAGGAACATCTCGGTGGACTCGGGGGTTTGAACCCCAGCGGCGTTGTTCTGTCCTCTGTCTTTGTCTGAAGGTCACACCACAGCTCGGGGAGGGAGGGGGAGGGGGGGGGCTGAACAAGGAATATTAGATCAGTGGAAGTTTAATGTCAGCCTCAGAGATGTATGCTTTACCAATTAGTCCCGATTAAGCTTTTCTGACTTTTACATCGCTCAAAGTGAATGATTGAATGACTCCAGCAGCCACCATCTCCAGTTGTACTTTAATCAAGTTCAAGCTGAACAAATGTTTAAACTTCTCCTCCGTCCGGACTGAGACAGATTTCCGTGGAGTCGAATTACTTAAAAGACTTTAATAGTTCATCCTCCGGGACTGAAGACGTGTGCTCCTCTGTCTGTGACTCCAAATGCATGAGGTCAAAAAATAAGTTAGACGGAAAAATGTAAAATAAAATTGAACCATATGCTGTGGATGCTTACAAGGATTCATTGATTGCGTAGAAGTTCTTTTCTCTTGGTTTATTCCCCCCGTGTAAACATGGCTTCATGCTCTCATAATGCAGATAAAATACAGAGCACAGACCTTAAAGGAGAGAATGCTTCAGGGCGGGGCTTCCTCATGAGTGACCAATGAGCAACGTCCCGCTGACCAGGTCCTCCTCTTATATGCCGTCTGTGGTCGGTACCGACTGATGGCCCACTGATGGCCCACTGAAGGCCCACTGAAGGCCCACTGAAGCCCGATGCAGAAGAAGGAGAAGTATTGTCAAAACATGACAAAAGCATTACGACCCACCTCACGGCATGGAGAAGAGATGTGACTTTCTAGTTTAATTCCCGTCATTTAGATATGAATTAATTACAACGCCTGGATGTGACACACACGCACACACGCACACACACACACACACACACACTCTTGGCTTGGAATGAACCTCTGCCAACCTGCTAAATGTGAGCTTTTGTTTATTCAGAACTGATCCATTTTAAAGTCTTTTGTTTTTTTTCCTCCCCAGTCAAAGAGGGCAGGAACCTGGTCCCCATGGACCCCAACGGCCTGTCGGACCCCTACGTGAAGCTGAAGCTGATCCCGGATCCCCGCAGCGAGAGCAAGCAGAAGACCAAGACCATCAAGTGCTGCCTCAACCCCACCTGGAACGAGACCTTTAAATTGTACGCCTTACTCACTGGTCTCTCTGTGTGTGTTGGTCCGTCCATTATCTCTTCTCGCGCTCAGACTGAAACGTCTGGGCTCCTCTCGGACTCGCAGAACCTCGCTTCTGGGCCCCGCTTCGGGGTTCTGCGAGACACCAGATTTGCATCTCGGTGTGAACTCGTGTCGTTGTGTTGTTTTCGTTTTGATGCGACAAACCGAAGGTGTCCAACCAAACTGTTTGCTTGTCCTCTCAGCCACCTGAAGGAGTACGACAAGGACCGCCGCCTGTCGGTGGAGGTGTGGGACTGGGACCTGACCAGCCGCAACGACTTCATGGGCTCGCTGTCCTTCGGCATCTCGAGCTCCAGAAACTCGGAGTGGACGGATGGTGAGCTGAGCTGTGGGGGGGGGTGGGGGGGGAGGGAGAGTGAAGGTGACCTTGTTCATTACTGCGCCGCTGGAGAAGTACTTTCTTCTCTTTCTCTCGTTGTGGTGACACTCTGCGCCGAAGCGTCTCTCCACCTCGTCTCTTTATCTCCGCTTCTCCATCTCCACAGCTCCGGCTGTATCTCCCCATCTCCCTCCCTCCCTCCCCTCCCTCCCTCCCTCCCCTGCCTGTCTTTTCGCTGACGCTGCCCCCGTCAGGGTCTTTAATGAAAAAAAAAAAAACTCCCATTTAGAGCAAAGAGAATCAGAGAATGCAGGTTTCCACACCTCCATCTGTGAGAAGCCGCCTCACAGCAGGCCTCCACAGACTTGAGCTCGATCACATGACGGCTCCCGTCTCACTGGCGCTTTCGTTATAAAATGTTGAGGAACACTCGGTAAGAACAAAAACCAGAACAACCGTTAAACACGGGGGGGGGGGGGGGGGGGGTGGGGGGGGGAACGATTTCGGCTTCGGGTTACCGTGAGAATCGTTATGATGCCGCCGGTTGCTAATGAGGCAAAATGGGAAAAAAATGACACGGTATTGATTTTGTTAAACGATAAACCTCTGCGCGGCGTTTTGGGCCCATCTCCCCCCCCCCCCCCCCCCGTCAGGCTTTGCCGGATCCCCGTGAAGTCGAGTGAATTACTGAATAATCAGCTGATTATTCTTTAGGACTTTAAATCAGTGCGCTAACAGTAAGCCGCCGCGGCTAATGGAAGCAGTTAAACGCTTAAATTGTATAAAGTAATTGGGAATTGATTTGCCTGGAAATATTCCCCTCCCCCCCCCCCCCCCCCCTCCCTCTCTCTCTCTCCAGGTTCAAGCTGCTCTCCCAGGAGGAAGGCGAGTACTTCAACGTCCCCGTGGCTCCGGAGGGGGAGGAGGGCAACGAGGAGCTCCGCCAGAAATTTGAGGTGTGCACGTCTAACTGCACATTTATCCTTTGTGTGTGTTTTTTTTTAAATGTGGAAGCAACACAAGGACCCCGTCCTTGTGTTGCTTGTGAATGTGTGTGTGTGTGTGTGTGTGTGTGTGAGAGCGCCTCTCAGGGAGAGCTGTTAGCAGTTGGCAGGCGCACTTGTAGTACCATCCGGTCTGGCACACTGCAGGTGTGTGTGTGTGTGTGTGTGTGTCTGACCAGTACTCCCACTCATTAACACATTTGGCAGAGGAGAGGAGAACCCCGCTCTGCGTGCTTCCTCCTCCTCGTTCTCCTCCACTCCGAGTCCTCCTGAAATGTGTCGATGACGGAGTCGAGTGGACCCGGGTTAGCTTAGCTTAGCATAGCTTAGCTTAGCATAGCATAGCATAAAGCCCCGGACCCCTGGTTCCCTTTCAAAGGAGACGTCCGTCCCCCGATGAGCAGGCTGTGAGGCTGTGACATGTGAGGACATGTGAGGACATGTGAGGACATTGCTTCTGCTTTTGTCTTCAGGCCCGTCCCCCGAGCTGTGGTTTAGTTTTTATTGTTGGTGTCTGGAGGTTGACTTTTTGGGGATGTATTGTAGCCGTCCATCCTTCCTGCCCCCCCCCCCCCACCCCCCTCTCTTGTTTTGTTTTCTGTCACCTTCAGTGCCCCCCCCTGTGTGTTTCTCTCCCTTTATCTGTTCCTCTCTCCCTCCATCTCCTCAAGGTCGTGACCCTCAGACGTTTACTGAGACACATTCCCAAGGGGCCGGCTATCTCTCTCACAGACACACACACACACACACACACAGACACACACATAGCGTGTAGGCAGCCTCGGGGGGGAGGCTGTCGGGGAGAAGGCTGAGAGAGAGAAAATCTTTGGTAACGTGACCGGCCTCCACTCGGAATCGCACAAAAACACACAGGACCGTCGCAGCAATAATGATGCATGTGGTACACACACACACATAGACACACACACACAGACACACACACACACAGACACACACACAGACACACACAGTGTTCAAAGAAGTTAAGGAGCAGAGAGTTAAATTTATGATGAGGTTATCCTCACTTTTCTCAATTCATTTCATTTTAATGAAGCTTTATTAACATGAAGTTTTGATCAAAAGACATTTTTTCCATCTGCCTTTAACTCTCACTGTGTCCCCCCCCCCCCCCCCCCCCC
>NW_026909785.1:0-20462 GCF_949316345.1 Pungitius pungitius | reverse complement strand
GTTTGACATAAGATACATTTTTTGATGATAAACTGTTATTTTTGACGCCCACTTTCCTAATATGAAATCTTAATATAGTTGAAAGGAGAACCACAATGCACTAATTTCCCTTTAGATTAATTTGCAACACTTGTACAACCACTTTACTTGAAATATTTTGCCTTCCACCCAGAATGGTGCAGCACTAATCCACCCAGATTCTGACGCATTTTCTTTCATTCTAAAGCGCCGCTGCTTTTTCATCGCAAGGTTAATATCAATTCCATAAAGGCTCATTTATTCCTTATCATGATGGTCTTCATTTCAGTCCATGTTTCCCAGCAATACAATGGCGAAAACCTTCTTTCTCATTCCAAAACGTCTACATCGTGTCTGCATGCTACGTCATTGTAATGATTGGTGCCACAGTTTTAAGAGGGAGTCAATTTATCCCCAGCCAGACTCCTTTTTATAAGGAACTCCAAACAATTGAGCTTGAGTTGAAGTAGTGCAAAATACCATTGATACCAATCTGTATTTTTGGTTTTACAAAGTCAGGTTACCTCGGGCTCCTTGTTTATGCGTTGGCCCTGGCTGCCACGGCCAACAAGATGGAAACCTTTACGATTGATCCTGCTTTCACTTTGCTGCCTCGGCTTTATTCGAACAAAAATAATGAAGCTTAAGCGCATGTGTGTCATTTCCTTTGCAGCACCTCACTGCTTTCGGCGTTGCCACATATGTATCGGTATGTATTGCCATTGCTTTGTACTGTAGAAGGCAGAAGGAGTATGTACACGCGGTCATGACGACGTGTACCTTTTTGTTTCCTGAACGGTCGGTGGTGCAAACGTTCTTCAGCAATCACGCGTTTTGTCGAAGGGACTCAAAGCCCCACCGCAAATCCAGCTCTCCACATTCATTCCAGCTCCCCCCCGTCCCTGCCAAGATTACACGGCGTAATCTTCACGCGCCATCAAGATGTGGTGGAGGGGGGGGGGGGGGGGGGGGGGGGCAACAATGCGCGCGAGCCACATCCGAGATCCAGCAGTAGATCACCTTTATTACGAGAGATAACCACTGTGTGCTGTTCCAAGAGATTTCATTCCGCACTGACCCGGTCAACCTCTTTAGGTTTGGCTTTAATGTGAACGCTGAAATGGAGGTTTATTGCTTTGGCTTTACACCATATTATTTATTTCCAGCGCTGCCGTTATATAATTTCAACGTTCCATGTTTTTTTCTTCTTCTTCGTTTTACTCTTTCCAACCAACGCTGCAGTAATAGAGACTCCGGGGGCGGGATCAAACCTGCCAAGTTCACGGCAGCGCGGGGCGCGGCGTCAAACCATCATCTTCTGTATGGCAATCTGTACACGGCCCACCGCCACAGATGACTGACATCCTCAACCCCCCCCGAATGTCAGGGGCCCAAACGTCAGTAACAAACGGGCTCATTCATAAGTACGCAGGGCTGCCCTGCTCCTGTTGTGGATGTGAACAGAATAATATTTGTCCATCGCATCCGGGTAATAGCCGCAGCCTGCGAGTGTGACTTGGAGTGGCTCTGGGGAATTAATGCCAAGGAACCAGCTCCCTATTTATCCCCATGCCCCATCACCATCATTTGGACTATATCAACTCTTATTTGTATGAATCTCAATTTTCAAAAGTTGCAAAAATATAATTTGCTGTCGTTTAAATTTTGCATTTGGTTGTTTTTTTTTCTTCTTATTTTCTACTAATGTCCGGAAGCTCTACTTGTTTAGATAATTGCGCGACTAACTCCAGTGAGTAAAGACAAAGACAAAAACGCCTGGAAGGCCTTCTGTCCGTAAGGTGGACCAAAAGACAGGAACTGAACATCAGATGGACGGAAAGGAGTGAAATGGTTCAGTGACAATAGGAGGAGTTTGTGAGGTCCATTCAACCCAAAGAGCTCTTTCAGAAGAGTCTTTACAGTTACTTCACCTCTGGTGGTGGTCTCAGTGTGAGGGCGCCTTTTACCGCGCTGCTTTCACCGCTTCTTGAAAAAAAATGAAAATGGCTGTAAACATGCTCTCTGGAGAAAACAAAGGCACAAAAGGAGAGGAGGCTTGTGATGTGCTAGGGCAAAGACGCACAGCTTATCAAAATAAAGACGGGCAGTTGTCAAATACCGGACCTGAAGTTGCAGAACGGGTTTGGGATATCTGTAGAATGAGAAGGGTTCTAATAAATGACGGTCTAGTTGACACATGTGTGGTTTTACTTCTTTCTTTTTTTTAAACCGAATGATCGCTTTAATGCCATCGTTGGCAAAATTGTTTTCCAAATAACATACTTTACTTTCATGGAAAGCCAAATCAATGGAAAAGCAGGACGTCAGTAGGACGGATGGGCCGCCACGTTGTTGGCGTCCCTGGCCGTTGGCTTCTCTGTGAGGTCGGTGTGAAAGGGGAGGAAAACGGGTCTCGTTAGCAATTTCAAGGGTCCTGGAATTCACTCTGTTTTTGATTTAAAACACAGCTCCTTTGCACTTAGCGGGGAAAAGGTGGCATGTTGAATCCATCGAAGGCAGCACGGGGCCCCAGGTCGTGTAAGCAACGTGCCGAAGGCTCATAAATAGACATTTAATAAGAAAGGCCTCCATGCAAACAGCCTGCTGCCCACATATGGCCCTCGCAAAATGACCAAATCATTTTTTCTGAGCCAGTTTCGCAGGTCCCACACTGGGGGAAACGCACAAAGCGTCCACATAATCAGACGACCCCCCTTCCCTGGAAGCCCCAATAAATGGCGTGGTCAAATAACAGAGCCCCCCCCCCGGGCCTGTCATCGCCTCAGTTCATCTGCTGTGATTTACAAGCGCCGTCTCGGAGGCTTTAGTGCCATCACTAGTCCCACAGGGAGGACCATCTGAACGGCACTGGAGTCAGACCTTCTAAAAAAACAAAAAAAAGAAAACAGAAGGAGGCATCTAGTGCTGCATACCTTCCACACAGGCGCTCTCCTGTTCGTAAATTGATTTTCAAGGGCAACATCTTGTTGTCACAGTTTGTCTAACGAGCCCCCCCCCCCCCCCGGCAGGCGCCCTGTTGCTCGTCAACCACGGGGTGTCAGATGGAGCAGCCGCCACGCCCCCCGCCCCCGACGAGATGGCACCACGCTGGAATACTGAGTTCGCCCCCAAGGAATTTCCCCTTCGAGACAAGTCTAGCTCTCTTTTGGAATCCTCATTGGCTCCTTTTTAAAGGGTATTTTGAGTCAGCGAAAGCATCCGAAACCTCCAGAAGAGGACTTTTGCCTGCAGGAGACCTCACGCTCCTCCCCCCGCGAGACAGCAGCAGGTATCGCCCGGACCGACGTGGACGCCAATGTTTATGTCTGGGATCAGGTGGGTGGGTGTCTTTGCGGGGGGCCTCCGAGGCTAAGCCTCTAATTGGCCGCGGTTCATCAATCACACAGAGCCGGCCCTTTCACACAGAGTCTCGTCCAAACAGCCGAAAGAGAAACGAGAGCCGTGGAATGGACTCCATGTCTCCCCCAAAAGGCCCGGACGTAGGCTTTGGGGAGGGGCAAGTGGTTTCAGAGGAATGTATAAGCGACGTATTCCAGGTTGAATGTATGCGTCTGACCATTTCTGACCAACATCGAAACGTACAGTAAGGGAGTCGGGGAGCACAGGGTGCCTCTTCAAAAATAACGCAATGAGATGCTCTGACTGATTGAACGTCGTTACGCCCGTAGTAAAAATTGTTTTTCTTCAAAGGAAAAAGACAAAAAAAAAACCCATCTGGCTTCAATTTGTCAACTTATTTGCTGTTTCCACTTGAACGCGACCTAACAGGGATCCATTGAGCAGGGTGAGAGCATTTCTTTCATTCCAACTCTATTTCCGTATTGTGTTTTTGGGTGGCGGTTGGCCGGAGAATGAGGCGACAGCGCCGCCGTAAAAAGTGTGTCTGGGACAATCACTCAGAAGCGCGTTCCAGACGGGGGGGGGGGGGTCAGAGGGGTTACAACAACCCCCTCCGCCATTGCGCACCCGTTATTTGGCTTTGGCTGAACTCTCGAAGTCCAGGATTTGGGCCACAGCGCAACGCAGAGACCACACATTTGTCAAGGGGAATAAGGAAAATCCACAGCACAAGCGGTTTCAAGGGGTTAAAGCAAAGCCCTCACATTTCCTCACATGCAGAGTAACACTCAATGTGTCTTTTTTCCAATCCGTTTTCGGGGGGGGTGTCACTCGTGCGTTTGTTCGTTTCGTTGGTCAGGAGTCGAACAAAAAGTCGAACAAACACTGGGTTACTGTGCTCTCACATCGTCACATATACACACACGCACACACACACACACACACACACGTCCAATTCCAGAGTAATCAGCTGTTTCAGCCTGGTCGTCGTAAATCTCAACGTACGGCGGTGGCTTCCAGCCCAGATAAGAATAGGCCCGCGTTTAGTCGCACTTGCCTCCGCATCATAAATCCACGGGCCGTCTTCTTCGCAGTTTCGCGGTTTCCTGCTTTGTGCGTATCTCCCAACGGAGGAGAACCCAGAGGGTGGGGGGTGGGAGGCGAGGATATTGCAAGACCGCAGCATCCCCGAAGGAGTCAATTTGCTAAATGGGCTGTCTCTTCCTCCCTGCTGAAATATTTTTGCGGTTTCCAGGCAAATGTTTTTACCATCACATGTGGATGTGCAACTTGTTCCTGTGTCCGCGAATAAGGTGGGAAAACAATGAAGCCACGTAGGGCAGGAATGCGGAAAATGTCAAACCCAATGAAAAGGTTTTAATTGTACGTTTGATCATTTATTGCTATAAAACTAAAGCTTTCATGAAGGAAACATGAAAAACAATGTGTCTATTTCGAGTCCCTCCGGGGAATTGGAATTGCAGATGGTGAATCCCTGGATGCAGAAAAAATTCAATACCATAAAATGTTGTTTTTATTGAAGAGTTGTCCCCGGTCTGTCTGACATTTATTGGTATGAGTGGGAAATCATTTCCGATTGACCTAATTGGAAACCATAAACTATTCCTGCTCGGTCCTGTGCCTCTAACCACAGTTTATAACAGGGAATAGGTCCAATATCAAATAAAATACAACAGTTTTAGTCAAACTAAACCTAATTTAAGCGGCCGTTGTAAGACCCGTTGAGTGGTAACCGTCCAGCTGAGCCGTCGCCGTGTCGCCATGTGGAGGCAATAATTAAATTACCCAACCTTTAAAACATTTAAAAACATTTTATGATGTCATTTATTTTCCTATTTGGATAGAACTCAGCGTGTGAGATCATTTCGAGTCAGCCGTACACTTGATTCCCGTCGTCGTCCATCACAATCTTCCTCTCGCTTTCTCTCTTCTTTTTTTTTTAAGGTCTGTCTCCGGGCCTTATGAATTGGCCTTCTAACATCCACGTCCCACACGCCCTGTAAGGTTGGTTCTGGTTGGTTCTACGCGGCGTTTCGACTCATGACGGAGCCACATAGGGAGCAGCTGTGGTGTCAGAAGCGTCTTGAAAGGCGGAGGAAATACGCCGTGTTCCTGGATGCAGCTCTTATCTAAGGCGGACAAAGCTGCTCCACACATCGCCGTGAAGGTGTGGGCCGCCAGCACCGCGCTGGTGGTCTGCTCATCACTTCCCCCAAACCCCCCCCCCCCCCCCACACCCTTCCCTCGGCCAACGCGTATGCACCCAGCATAGCGGGGTGTAGCAAGTGATAAGATTACACTCTCCAATTACAGGAGAAGGCATAATCCAATTCATGATGATGATGACATTATTCAAATTAGGACCCTTTAATAATCAAATGATAACTAACAACTATATTATATATTTGGAATGAGGTGTTATTAAAATATTCCATTAACCCAATCATTCTTGTGGTACAAAGGGATCATTTCAAATTGGAATATTCCAATAGATTGCATCTACCATTGCAATTAGAGGCACATTTAATAGTTTTTACAAAATTGCAGTTTAAAAAGTAAAAAATAATGAAAGTAAGAATTTGGCCACGAAGCGTTCTGTTTCTGTTCTGCTTTGCGGCTGATTCCTCCTCCTTTTTTTGGAAAGTGCCAGAATGACAAAGTGCAGAAGAAAAGCACGATGGCAGAAAACGAATAAGTCCTATCAGTGCATGAATTTAATTACCACTCAGATGGCTCCACATAATGAGCCAAAGGTGGTTGTGCAAGACACTTGCATAATTCATTTTTTTGCTTTTTTTCATTTAAACCATGCCCTCAGCCTGCTCGCCACCCCCTCTGTGTTTACACATCTCTCTGATCTATGATCAATAATTTCTTCTCAACTGAAAACATTTGCATGGAGGGAATTATCCGCGCGGTCTGCGGCGAAATAGCAATCCGTTTCATGCTCTCGCCTCCTAATTTTCCTCCTGCTGTGGTAACAAATGGGCCGCGCTGCACCTGAGCTGCCCACCGGAGTCGAGCCTGTGGAATACCAATCACACCGGGACGCCTCTACACCAGCCCCCGTGGGTAATAAAAGGGACCCTTTTCCTAACGAGAGAGTGATGTCATAGGTGAACTGTAAACGTGACCAAACAGCCACCAATTCACTAAATCCATCCGCTGTGGGTTTACAGCCCGGGGGCCAGAAAAGATGGCGGCATCGTACATTTCGGGCCCCCCACAGACACGCTGAATGCTGAAGGTGAAAAAGGTGAGCTAGATATCCCATTGGTTTACAAAGTTCTTCTGTGGTGATTGGCAGGGTCCACGCCTCTGGGCACATGACGTCATCAGGTGTGTTCAAGGTGACTTGGTATTTGGAGTTTTTTGAATTTTGAATGTCCCTATGTCAATGTAGTTGTATATTACGTATTATCCTTCATGCATTAGCTAATTACATTTCATTTAATACAATAATATTCATGCATTGTCAATCATTTTGGTTTGTTTAAAGATTACGGTTGGCATACATTGGCATTGCATCGTTCTCATTTCTTTATTGATTACATAACTTAAGAAATTCCGCTGCACACTAGTGTTATACATCATGCATTTTTTTATTGATTACCTAATTCCAGAAGGAAGTAGATTTTCAGATTTGAATATCCTACAGTAACAAGTTACTTTTGGTTCCTCGTTATGCTGCACGTTTCGCTGAAATGTTAAGGAACGAAGTGGGTTTTTGTTGCTTCGGATCGGACAAAGTTCGCTAACACGACCCAGTTTGAACTACAAGAGGAATTCATCGAGGCGGCGCGACGGTTCCTGCAGTTTTAAGGTCAACGTTGTGTTTACTCGAATCCCAAACGGCTCTCGGCAACGTCCCCGGCGAAAAGAGCGATTCCCAGTAAACACGCCCCCGCCCTCTTGTGATGTGCAGGATCCTCAGCATCCGCCTGCATCTTTGACTGTTTACTAACATCCCAGCTAGCATCTACTTCCTGCACAGCATCCCAGCAACCGTACGTGACCCTTTGCGGGACCGCGAGGGGTTGGATGGCGCCGCGGGGTCCGTCTCCCCCCCCCAACCCCCCCCCCCCTGAAGGTCTTTCAAAAGACCTCTGCGTTCATGTCACCTCATTTACAGAGCATTAAAGCTTTCACTGGGCGGGATTCCTGAGTGTTTACAATAAACCACCGATGTCTCCACACTAAACATTTTGCACGCGCCTCTCCGGGCCTTTTGTGTGAATGCCGGTGCATCGAATGTGTGCGCGCACACTTGTGAGAGTGGGTCTGTGGGATGACAGGACTGGTTTGTTTGAAACTTGACCCGGAGGCCAGTTGGATTCACCGAGGGCCTCTTTTATGTCCCCCCTTCCCATCCGGCGTCTGACTTAAATCGTCCTTCCTGAATCAAGTGCTTCCTTATGTGGAATATTTACTCGGCAACTTAAGAATATTAAACACGTTTTTGTCCGTCAAGCGGGGAGAAGAACACGGTGGACGCGTTGCATTTGTGCCTCATAAGTGTCAGTCAAACCGCCTGCATGCTTTCAACAGAAAAAAAGACACTTGATCATCCCGTTTCCTCATTCCTCCCCCAAATCTCCCCCCCCAGCCGACCAGGCCGATCCACACAAAACTGCTCAGTATGTACCCGCCATATCAACCTCAGCATAGCGAATCACACTGTTTTTTTTTGGGGGGGGGGGGGGGGGGGGGGGGGGGGGGGGGGGGGGGGTTTCTATCCCGACATGAATCTGTTTCTCTTTCGGGAACGTTTGAGCCAGGTGGGATAGTCATTATCTGGCATTCGAGGCGGTGCCTTCACTTGGGGTGGGAGAACAACGAGAGGATTAGACGGGCCCTCGGGAACCCCGGGAATACTTTATAGGACTTGAGAGCTGTTGTGACGGTCTCCTGCGCCGCAATAATACGTTTAACCGGCAGCATTCCCGCAAAAAAAAAAAAGAAAAATATCTCACAAATGGATGCTGTGTCAAAGTTGTGAATGGAGTGAGGACAGGAAAAGGAAGTCCACGATTCCAGATGGGGAGAGAAGTACGCGTTTTTTCTGCTTTTCCAGCTCGCCATTGTTGACAAGATGCTACTCTATACGAGGAGCCTGTTTGTGGGTCTGTGTCCCACCTACAGCGGGCGGGGATTTTCTGTTGTCCAGATTCAAGGGGTGCACGCACTTTGAAGCTATAAATACTGTAGGACGAATTTGATTTAAACTAAAACGGAAACCATGTTTTGACCTCGTAACGAGAAGCAGCTGCGCGCCAGGTGAAGTAGCCAGGGTTGAGAAGTCATCTTTCCAACGCGACTCTGTGCGCGTGTGTGTGTGTGTGTGTGTGTGTGTGTGTGTGTGTGTGTATTCATCCCCCCAGTGGCCCATTGTCTCCAGCTGGACCCCCTTTAACCACAACGTTTGACAGTCACAGGCTTTTTGTTGCGTTGTGTGACGGTTCCCTCTTTTGAGTGCCTTCATCTGTCCGTGACACTGTGCTGCAGTGGATCGTAAAGGTCTCGTAAAGTCTCAAGAAGGAAAAATGTGAAACATTTGTCTTCATCTTGGCAGGCCTCCCCCCCCCCCCCCCCCCCCCCCCACAGCCCACCTGGCAGGAGTTTTGCAAACCTCAGGCATGATGAATATGTTTTTTTCGCATTCGTCCCGAGGAACGCGCAGAGCAGGTGACGCGATGCGTCGCGCGACCGCTGTGTGGTTTGAGTGGGACGAGTTTGGCAGGCGAGAGAGTTGACTGAAGTTAGACAGGAGACTAACCAGAATTAAGCATTGAACTCACCCGTGTCACGTCAGGAGCGGCTTCATTTATTGATGCTGTTTAATGTGAAACCATGATCTGTAGCGCACGCACTGTCACACTGTCACAATGCTTGCAAAGGCACCACAGAATCATAATGGCACGAAAATGGTTGCGTTCCCTGCAAAATTGGCCAAATCAAATGGCCTCTGTGGCTGCTACCACCTGTGTTTAGTCACTTAATTCTAATCTAAAGCCTGGATTTTCTTCTTCTGCGAAATCCAATTTGCGGATAAAACTAAAGAGTCTGCCATGACCATTCCACCAAGTAAATTACATTTGTCCATGTCCAGATCAGGAGGAACGCACAGTGTGTGTGTGTGTGTGTATGTGTTTACTCCCTCCTGCAACCGTGTGAGAAACCCCCCCCCTCCCAGGACCCTTCCTGGTCTGTACACGACCCCCCCAGGAAGGATGGAAGAAGCCACAGACGATATTTTGTGTTAAGATGTGTTTTGACGTCCGCTGCTAAGTGTGCGGAATGTCAGTTAGACACATGAGGGACTTTAATTCTACTTTCACCCGGTGCATCGGGGGGGGGGGGGGGGGGGGGGGGTGGGGCTTTGGGGCAGCAGATGTTTGACAACACTTCGATTTGTTATCCCCGCGGGTCGAGTTTTCCTTCCGAAAGGGAGGCAGGCGCCGATTCTTTTATCGGCTTCTATTATCGCTCCGGCATTTGTGTGCTTATCTTTTGTGGTCGCTTTGAGAGGCGATAATAAAATCTGTGGGGGGGAAATGTGCAACACATTGTCGACACCAATGAGTCAATCAACCAAAGTATAAAACAGCTGACACACTCTTTGGGGGGATCGCTTTGGAGGCGTGCTTAGGGTCTCCAGATATGTCTGCGGAGAATTGCTCATGTAATCTTTTTCTCTTCTAAATGAATGGGAATCTATTTTTCTTTAAATATAATTGTGTTTTTTTCGTGAGTCCTTCTCATCAACCGACCCCGGAGGGACCAAGCTTCAGCGCTCTACCCGTCTAGGTCAGCCTTGCGCGTTAAGCTATGGCACTGGTCTCCTGTGTTTGAACCCTCCTACGGACTAATCTGGGATTGTACCGCTTCACGTCCCAAGCTGCGTCTTCCCGTGCGTTGAGAGTGAGGATGTTTTTGCAGTGTTTCCCGATGCTTCATAAACAAAAGAGTGTGATTTTCCAGCTCCAAGTGGAACAAATCCAGAGGTCACACCCTCCATCTCCTCGCGAAAAAAGCGAGATTCCATGTGGTGTATCAAAGAAAAGGACAAAAAACAGCCTCACATAATGGCCCCGGGATTCATTTATAACCACTGTTACTGGGGGAGGAGCCACGGTGGAGGGAGAAGAAAACGTCGAGGTTCAACTGAGGGCAACCTTCCGAGCAGCATGTGTATCACTGGAGCAGCTGGTTCCTGCGAGTCTTTTTTTAATTAGGAAGCGCGCGCTCTCTGACGGCAGCTGGAATTCCATCCAGTTCCTTCGCAAAAACTGCCATCGTCGGCGCCGAGGGAGGCTCCCGTTCAAATGGACGACTGGAGAGGTTTATACAAGAAGACGCGGGTTCGGGGGAGACAGGAATGAAGGGCGTGTTCTCGTCACAAATGAACCTCCCTCCCAAAGTGTGTTATTGCCTTTGGGGAGGAAATCTACTTGGGAGAATAATAATATTTACAGGACCTGAATGGCTTCATGAGGCATGCCTTCCGATGTCGGAGCCCGTTATAACAACATTAATGTAGTTATCATTGGGAAATATTTAAATATATTTTTCTTTAAATGTATATATTGTGTCGGAATTCATCTAGTAGCGCGGCTGCAGATTGCAACCAAGGCAAACTTTATTTTAAAATCTTGTTTTGCTGAATTTTGAAATCATGTCAGTGGCACAAAAATCCGACTTGGGACTCGTGCAGCCACGTTTGAGCTGACCGTGACAGACGTTCGCAGGCATGCAAAAAACGCTCAGCACATCCTCAACCCCCCCCCCCACGCGGTCACTCCGTCCAGCTCATGAATATCTCAGCCACTTGTCTCGTGTTTAATGCAGTTCCGGGAAAAGCTGTTGACACGTGCTTTATGCCAACTGCCCATTGCTTTTTTTTCTTCACTTTTATCAGATGTAATTGTTTTAGTGTGAGAGTAAATGTGCTTGGCGCCGACATCTGTAAAATGACCTCCCCTCCCGTCTTCCTCACATGTCTTGTTTAATATGGAGAGGTTACCAAAATCCTACATTCATTTTAAAGATGGGAGAATTTTGACATTAAAGATGGCAGCGGTGGCATTCGTCTCCACGCGTGCACGTGTGTAGCTGCAGCCGTGGCGATGCAGCTAATGCATGTTATTGTTCTGCTTGGGTGGGCTGTAGACCTTAATCCCGATCACGCAGCTGCCACCAGCGGCGGGTAAACCAGCGCCGGTTAAACGGCCGGTTGAACCCCAGTAGGGGGGGGGGGGGATATGTCTGTGACAGAGGTGTCATATTTAATACCCTCATATATCAATAAGTGGCTGGAAAATAAAAAGGAGCCACATGCGAAGGGAGGGCCTAAAGATAATCTCGTGTACATTTAAAAGCTCGTGCACATTCATCGGCAGGCCGACTCTGTCCGGTCAATCAGACCCGTTAATGAGCGTTTGACCTTTCAACAAAACAGCAAAGATTACAAATAATGGCAATTAAATTCAACACACCAAAAATGTGTAATAAAAAAGAGAATTGTGCCGAGGTCGCGATGACAGCCCAAGGTCGACCCCGCAGAGGGAACAGCCTCCTCCCCGTTGCCTTTTGATGTGACACCACTTGAATTTAACACGGCGCAGTGGTATCTCACGGAAATGCACGCTGCATTTGCAATGTTCCTGTGAACAGGTGATGGGGCGGACGCCACACAGCCATCAATCTGAGACTAATTATACCTTCGATCCTCCTACCAGCCCTCCGTCTTCCTCCTCTCAGAGCCACGCATCCATCTCACACACACACACACACACACACACACACATCTTATTTCTGTCTCCTGAGCTGAGACCACAGCAGCCCCTCAGCCACATGTTTCTCTCACTAATTTAAAGCCACTGTACGGATTCCTTTGTGGTCCCCGGGCAGATCTCCCTCCCAATCCATCAATCATGCTTAATTGCTCAATTACTTCAATGAAAAGCTAAGGAAGGAGAGAAGGAGAGGACGTTTTGTCAGCTTGGATAGCCTTGTCTCCTTTGCTCAACAGACGTAGGCCGGAGTGATAAAGTGTGTCCTCCTAGAGGACGTCACAAGATAAGTTTCACTAGTATAATTAATCCAAACATTAGGCAACGCATCGCTCACTGCGGCCCAGAGCTGCAGTGTAATGGACTCACAGGAAGGCCCACTTCTGGAGCACCACGTTTTCAAAGTCAGGATGACGAGGAAGTGGGAATGTTTATGTCTCAGAGGAGCAATGTGAAGAGCCTGGCGGAAATAAGGGTCAGCATTTCACATTTACCACTTGGTCTTTATAAGTCATCAGTTATGGGAAAGAGTTTAATGGGATTTTAATCCAGACAAAAAGGGCAAAGTATTGAAGTTGAAGACTTGTACTCTTAGTAAACCAAATAAATACTACCACAGCAACTTACTCACCTTAAACCTGCCAGAAGTTGGGCAAAGACCAGATTGTTTGATTTGCCTCGTCTTTCTTCTAACTGAATATTTAGATTTGTTAACGTATAGTAATGATGGGCAAAACATTAAAGCCCAAGTTGCTCTTTCTCTCTAAGTGAAGTACTTGCATCCAAACACCAAATAGAAACCAGGAGAGGCCCCCGAACTCTCTCCGGGGGGGCGAATAGTTTGCCGCACTTGGAGTTTCACGTTCGCTCAAACTGTCATCGGCGTGGAGGGACAGATGCACGGAAACCAGCTGGGAGGGGGGGCGGGGGGGGGGCGAGTCCCGTTAGTTGGCTGGCTGTGCATGGCCGACCCTCTGGCACAGCGACTGGGACGCTAATCAGACGCTGGCTCTCCTTTTTATCGCTCATAAATAGTGACACTTCCAAGAAAAGCCCCCCCTGTGGCGGCGAGGTCATTTGACTCATCACTGGGGGGGGGGTCGGCTCTTCGTGTGCGAGTGTTTGTCTTTCAGGTCAGTTAAGTGTTATGACGTCCTTCATTAACAGGATAATTTAATCGCCAATTTCCAAAACGGCATACGCCCATTTGTCATATTTCCATTAAAGTACGAAAAAACACGCAAGCTTCTCCCAACAGAGCCCCCGCCATGAGCCAACGCGAAGGAATGTGCTTGTCCTTGTCTGTTAATCTCATCTGGATAGAACCGTTTCAATCCGCTGGGTGATGTGATCTATGTCCTTCACTCTGCAGTAAGGGAAAGACACGTTGGACCGATGCTCAGGTTTGAGCTTCCTTTTTCCCTGGAACGCCCCGTTCCCTCTGTCCCTCGGGGGGGGGGGGGGGGCTGGAGGGGGGGGGTGAAGGCAGAAGAGGAGCAGACTGGAGAGGAGAGATGATGGGGAGGAGACGCCATGAGGCGTCAGAGGGTTGCAACACGAGTATCGACCGGCTCATCTGAAGGGACACCTTTTTTTGGTTTAATTTGAAAAGCAAAACGAAAAGACACAAACACAGAGAGACACAGAGAGAGACATTGTTGTCCATTCAGGAACAAAATTAAGTGGCTTGGAAGGCGTCCAGGAGACTTTCTGCACTCTGCGATTGCGGCGCTCGCTAATTGATTTTCAGCCAAGCAAAACGAGGAGAAAACCGAACGCAACAGGATTACGGGGGCCGAGCGGAGGTCTCGCCGTGTGTGCGGTCGTAAGTGGGGCGACCTCCAATCGAATCTCTTCCTAAGCAGAGAGGAATTTGGCTGGTGTTAACAATGTTCTCTGCACCATATTTGGAAAATGCAGCTCGAATGTTGGTTGGTGGTTCGTCTGCGTCGCTTTGAAAAAAAAAGAACGTTTGCTTTCCTTCGACAACCATGTCGCGCTTGAGCATCGAACATGTTCGGTGGGAAAGAGAGGCAACGAAAAGGAGGGAAGTGAAATCGAGAAGGGGATGAGCTATGAAGTGTCTTTAGTCTGGCTGCTGAGATCATCATCTGCTCAGCGGTCATTACCGCCTCGGGAGTCTGCTCTCTGGACCGAACCCCTGATGGAGGAGGCCAAACGTGGCAGCTGCAGACAGGAGCTCATCCCACCTTCGCCAGCTGTCACCTATCAGCGGGGAGGAGGCAGAGGAGGTGAAGGCCGATGAAAAATGGGAAAGGGAAAGAAGAGGGGAAAAGTGCAAAAGACAACGGCGACAAGAAAACAGGGTCCGCCAGTTCTCTGAACCAATCACACCCACAGAGGCTGTCAGCACTGACGGGAGGAGGAGGAGGATTGGGTGGAGGAAGGCGAAATTAAAGAGCCAAAAGGAGGAAAAAGAAAGAAAGGAAGGGAGGTGAGAATGAGAAGGAGGGGTCACAAAGCAGGAGAAACGGAATTAGGGGACGCTCCGTTGTGTGCGAACTCATCACACCTACACAAGCCTTTAGTCATCCACAAGAGAAGGAGCTAAATGGTTGGAGTGGAGGAGTAGATCCGTATTCTATGAATATAATCTGCTGATTATGCCAGGAGGGCACGACGATTCAAAGCACTCCGATTTAAATAAGAAACAAAACAAAACCCTGTGTTTCTCCTCTCGTGCCGCCTGAAGCACAAAGCCACGAGGTGGGACTCATTGCTTTGCGGACTGCTGTTTTTGAGGCATTGAGTTCGGCCTTTTTATCGAGGCCATCTTCTTTTTTTCTTCAACCAAGGATAGAAAAAATATTTACAATGTGTGATGAGGTATTAAATCAAGTGAGAAGTCCATTCCCTGATAAACCTCTAAACAATCAGATGTATTATTGATACCAGAGGAGTCAGCCCCTGATAGCCTTTAGAGGGAATGCGAACTTTCAGACCCAGGGGTTGTGTGTCTGGCTTTAAACAGCAGCATGTCGGCGAATTCTGGCTTAAAAAACATGACTACGCATAATGCCATTAGGTTGCTCTAGTAATTAAGTCTAATTAAAAAAAAAGAGGAATGACGATCCTTCGATTTTGGTCCAGTTAAGCGCTTGAAGAACGGCACGTGAAAAGTCTTGTTTTACTGCACGAGATGCGAGGTTCACAAATCTCCTGCTTCTCTCCTCTTGAAGGGATCTTGGCAGAAAGCGAGCACTGGTTTCAGTTGCTTCTTTGCGTCCTCTTCTCATATTAGCACAACGGATGGAGATCAAAGTGAAGCGCTTGTTCTTTAGGCGCCACGGCAACTCAACGAGTTCAGCACTTTTATGTATCTCCAAGACACACAGTTCCGAGTTGTTTCCTCTGTACAAGCTGGAGAGGAATCGAAGCACAATTATTTGGGTTCTACAATAAAATGAGTGCTGACGTTGGCAGTCTTCCCTCATGGGGCACTCTGTCTCTCTTTTTCTCCCTCCCTGTCTGCTGTTTCCTTTTCTCCACCAGTGCCTAATGCCTGGGTTGGGTTTCACTGTAAGGGGACCCCTTCAGAACGCTGATCTTCTAGTTCCAACCAAGCAGTCAGAGGTGAGCAGCTCCCCGCACTTCATCTGTGAATTTCATCTTTTTTTTATTTATAAGTACCCGTGGTGTTTTGGGGGGGAATTTTTAAATAGAATGGATGGGGCTGCTGATGGCACCGTGAATTTCGGCGCTGCCTTCAGGGGTCCGATTCACTAGAGGCAAAGCGCTGATGTTGGTGGAGTGAAGACCGCAAATAGCACTGCAGCCATTTGCCTGTTTATTTCAAAATACCTGTTTATTGTACAAAAGAAGACAGTCGGGAGGCCAATGTCAAGAGTGAAAGTCACTGAGAGAAACCATCAGTGCTGAGCTGATTCGTGTGTTTTCAGCACACACCTTTAAGCGGGTGAAATAATGAGAAGACCACCGTTCAACTCAGAAGCTCAAAGGGCTTTTTTCAAGGTGACAAACATTTGGGACAATAGTAAGTTAAGTTAAGTTAGTAAGTTAAGTTGAGATGGAACGATTTGTGGGGGAGGAAAGTCTCACCGGGACTAAAGTCTCACTCTCACATTTTGTCTTGCATTTTGCATTATTAATGTTGTTTTCATATACTGTATGCATCAGAGCCCTTTGCACAGGCTAATAGAAAATACAAACTAAGGGGGGGGCGACTCGCCGACACGTTGCTCCATGGCGAGACTTTGCGAGAGACAAGTACCCTGTGGAGTTTAAAACTCTAATCAGAAGGGTTTGAACACACCATTAAAATGTGCTAAATTGATCTGAACTAGATCCAGGCTCCACTGCAGTGTCCATACCGCCTGATGCCGAAAACTTGCTAACAACACTGTATTTCTGAGTGTTGACCGACAAATTGCTGACGTGTGTGTTCTCCAGTCGGCGTTCCCGGTCACATCTGTTTGTCAAGTAACAAATAATACAGCACCCCCCCCCGAGAAAATACATTCAGCCGAACTGTGGCAGGACTGAGGACCCCGGACACATTCCCGGGGAGCAATGCATTATTCAATGTTCAGCATCACACCATCGCGGCTCTGTTTATTTTTTATTTCTCAACGGATTCTTCCAGGTAGATGAAAGTATGCTTCAGCAGTGATGCTTCTCAGCTGAGACCATCACAGAGGTCAGTATTTACACCCAGAAACAAACCACGACTTTTTTTTTCCAGAAACCTCTGCTTGGTGTCTCCTGTGCAGAAACCACCACGTGTCCGCTGCTGCGAACAAAATGCTAAACTACACCGCAGTTGGGGGCCCATGAGGTTTCCTGCGCGTCCAACCGCAATCCGAGAATCGTTCCCGCCAGACGGGCGTCAGCTGGTGCGTTGCATAAAGCCGACAGACGCGTCGCGCACAACGCCGGTTCCCGACGCCGCGGTCCTCAGGCGGAGCGGCGTGGCATCGGGCCTAATAGAGACATCGCAGAGGCCTATTAGCACAGATGGTTGTCATATGTATGCAAATAAGGAGCAAAGTGAATCACGTAGCCCCATCAGCACCACCTGTCTACCTCACACGGCTGCATCAAACCCCCTCCCCCCCCCCCCCTCAGCATCCCCACACACACACACACACGCACTCACTGTTACGCACCCACCACCTCTCCTCCAAATCCCTTTGGAGGGCCGTGTCAGTTCTTTGCAATCTAAAGCTGTATATTAATAAGAGTGAAGGCATTAACATCTCCATTTATCATCGTTTGTACAGACGCGAGAAGGAGGGGCCTCGCGCGGAGAGGGATGGCAGAGACGAGGCGGAGAGGGGGGGGGGGGGGGGCGGATCGCTTGTCCTTTTGTCTCTGTTGAGGGTGTGTTGAGGGCGTGATCACTCGGGGGGTGGTTAGCTTCACTTCCTCCCCTGGTGTGTTTTCCACCTCCCTGCTGATTTGCCTGCCTTGTGCCTGAAATGTTCCCACCTGGTTCTGCATTTGAGTCCTACCTGACATACGGTTCTTTGAGGAAAGTGAGGGGATCACCAAGTGTGTAGGATTCATTCTCTGAGGGCTATGAATACCCGTGGAAAAGTCACCCGCTACCTTTGGCCAGGAGATTTTGGACCAAATGGTTCCTTCACTGCCCAAAAGACGGGCGTCCTCCCCAGAGGCTTCAGCTCCTGCATGGCTGAAAATACCCATGGAGCAGAACTGATTGTTGGGGTTTGCATGTTGTGGGGCAGTTAAAAGGGGAGGGGGTGGAATCTCATGCTGTCCTTCCCACCTGTCTGCGAGGGATCAGTAATAACTGTGCGTATTCCCACCGGGGCGCTGTTTTGATAACATCATTTTAGCTGGCATTCCTCATGCAATGCCAACGCAGCATTGCCAGCAGACCCCTTGGCATAATTTTTAGATTGTGGTTTGCCACATTCCACTGTAGTAAGTAATATTTGAGTTGACATTTTGCTGCACATTTTTTATTCAAACAGCCAGAATATTTTTTTTCTTCTTCTATTTCTACACATTCCTTCCATTGTTGATGCTGCTTTTGCAGTGACTCGGCTGTAAGACTTTGAACGGAGAGAGAACTCCCAGCGGAGAGAATAATCAAAGTGTTTTTGCCTTCTATATTTTTCAACAAAAAAAAAGCCCTGTTTGCTGTCCGCACTGACTGTCAAAAGAACTGATGTCACAGAAATGTATTTTCTTAGAATAAATTGTTGAAGATCAAAAACAGCTCCTTCTTTGAAACAAAACATCTGCCATGTCAGCATCAGCACGTGAAAATAATTGGACTAAAATAGAAAAAGTATAGTAAAAAAAAAAAAAAAGAAAACATATTCTATCTGGTTATTTTAACTTGTCACACAATGGACATGTGGATTTTTCTTAGGCCCCTAAAACAGCGCCCAGTGCTGCGTGAAATAAGGCAGAGTAAACTTTCATAATCCCGCGGGTTTAGCGGCTTCACACTCACGTTAATCCCATGTTGCACTAGCAAGGAACTTGTTCTCTTAAACCTCCACAGGCACAAACCAAGCAAGGATTAGAGCAGAGAATTAAACACTGTTATTACAGGGTTTCTTTTAAGTTGTTTACACCCCATTTAAGGGGGGTAAGTGTATTACACGGTGTGCTACCTAATGGCACCGTCGATTTGAAAAAAACAACTTTTGCCATTTTCTTATTGAGGACCAACAGCCATGTCTGATCTGCCCTGAAATTTCATTTCACAAAGCAAGCAGAGGATTTCAGAGCTGCGCAGCAACTCCTTACACAGAGGGCATCGGGAGGAACGTGAGTACAGTTAAAGATTTGTTAAAGAGCTGCCACCACACTACTTTATCACTATCTTTTCAAACAGAGTTTTGAGTTGCTCCTAATCCCAAACGCAGTTTGCATGCAGCCCGTCCCTAATGCTCAGTCAGAGAAGGGAAGTAAAGCCGTCGTATTTTCTGCTCTGGTCCACTTGGAATTCTTTGCAGAAAGCGAAGAATGAGGAAACTGGTCAAACTCAGGCCAAATTGGGGACTATTAGACATTTTACGGTAAATGACTCCATCTGTAAATTGGGTCTGTTATTAGTCCTCCTTAGTTCAGTTTCGCCTCGTTTGACTCATTTTCCTTCCAATAAAACTTTCCATGTTGCCATGTTGGACAGGTCCCCCCAATGGGACTTAAACGGTTAAAGATGCATGCTTTCCGGGTTTGGGAGCCTTCCATGGCCTCTCGACGACCCCCGCGATGTGTTGGTGGCGAGCCGGCGGCTCCAAGCGAATGACGCTAACGATGCAAAAAAAAAAAAAAGCCAACTTAAGCAAAAGTCCAGTCCAATTTTTAGTAATGTCGAGCTCAAATCTATCCCGTGCCATCCAATAAATGTGTGAGTTATTCATCAAAAGGCAGACGGAGAGGGATGTGTGCAGATAAAATGCAGTATTTACAGCAGAAACGCTTGTTATCACAATCCGCAGCAGTGACGCAACCTGCAGAAATCTGCAGAGCAAATGGTCATCCTCTGCGAAAAGGACTTTGTGCGCGCACTCGCGCCGCTGCAAAGGAGCGTAAAACCTCCCAAAGTCGAGTCGACACTCCCTGCCTCACAGGTGGGATTTGTCTCCAACTGAAGTTTACTTTGTGGGGGAAGTTCTGGCGGGCCGCAGCTGAGAAAACACCAGCGAACGTGAGGCATCGGTTATCTTACGCCACTTTTGACAGCGCTGGATTTGCAAAGTACACAAAATATCCTTTGACTGGGTTAATATGAGCATTCAATTTTTATTTTTTTTGCCCCTTTGATGGACATCCATCATTTAAGCCAAGCCCCCTCCTCCTCCTCCCCCAAAAAAGTGACCTTATATTTGACTTCACATTCATATCGGCCTCGTTCAGCGGAGACAAAGCAGCACATTGTGCAGGTACCTGCGCAATCATGAGAGTCTTTGGTGCCTCTTGCCTTATGACCCTGCTTGTAGTATCCACTCCCCCCTCTTACCTCATCCAAAGTGTGTCCTGAGGACGACCGTCCGCCCCCCCCCCCCGTCTCGCGGCAAAGACACTGACCTTTGGCTACTCTACGTTCACGAGGCACGCCCTTTAGCATTCGAGGCCACGAACGCACGGCGGATCACATGTGCTTCTTTCCCCAACGCCTCCCACTTTGCAACGGGAGGTCCACAGAGTTAATAAATCAGGGGGGGGGGGGGGGGGGGGGGGTGGAGGCTCCACGCAGAGCAGCTCTGGGGATGAAACGACGTCTCGCTGCAGCATAATGGTCCCTTT
>NW_026909783.1:0-17796 GCF_949316345.1 Pungitius pungitius | reverse complement strand
AGGGGGAGGGCTGTCATGGCTGTCACTCAATGGGAGGATGAGAACTGTTTGGCCCTAATGGATTCCTCCAGGCGGACGGCTTACACAGCGGCTAGAAGTAAAATCGATGCGTTGTCATGAGCGAGTGAGGCATCATCAAACGGCCAGGTGGACGGGGAGGCGAGGGAGGGGGAGGTCGGCCCGGGCACTTACGTCTTTATCTAAACGTGCATGTGTATGTGTGCGCGCGCGCGCGTGTGTGTGTGTGTGTGTGTGTGTGTGCGCGTGTGTGATTTGGAAAGGAGAGAAGAGACAGACAGATGCTCGGCTCAGCTTTACACGCCCAATGGGGCCTCTGCTATCATTGTAAGCATGAAAGGGGGCTCTGACCTCCATCATCTCTGTTGCTTTTATTTTCTGGTTCTGTTGGAATCGGACACAGATACACACACACACACACACGCGTTGAAAAAGGCTGTGCAGACAGGGGGGTTCCTCCCTGACAAAAGTTAAGCTTTATCGCGTAGGAAACAATCCCTTCTCATCGAGCACATCTCTGTACTGTTTTTTTCCGGGTTTTGACTCGGAACCTGCAGAGAATGAGGCAAAAGAGGCCGAAGGGTTTTAACGGGCGGTGACGGAACTTCCTGAAATATTTAACCTGACAAGAAGGTGAAGGACGGTCACAAGTGGTCCTTGTAAAAGTCCCAGAATCATTTCTCGAAGACTTTGAGTCAGGATATGCGGTCTACACATACTCTTACACTGTGTTATCTGATTGCTTTTTTAGTCCATTAGCTTTTGTATTTTACCTCTGTGGGGGCGAGGAGCCGGAAGCCCGAGGAGATGGCTGACGCTGAGCAGGGACGCCGGTGCTCGACCTCACTCGGGCCTCGCCGCCTGGGCTCCGTCGGGCCTCCCTCTCCCCGCTCGCAGCGGGGGGGCACGACGGCGCCGTGGTTTGTTTTTAAAGCCGATCCCGTCGCGGGTTCTCCCAGTCCCTAAACGAAAGCGCCGCCTCCTCTGCTCTAAGCGGCATTGGCAGAACGCAACCTCGTGCAGCTGGTTGGGGAAACAGGCAATGTCTTTTTTCTTTATTGCCGGACTCGTTTGTGGTTTGGGGGGGATTTGTTGACAATACCATAACAGCAACAATATTTCCTGTTGTGTGGTGGCGAGTACTGGCCATGTTTTGTAATTGGTGTTTGGATCAGCTCGCACTAACCAATGCATTTAAATCCACTGCACAGCAATTCCGTCTTGTATCTGTAGTTCTTGCGCACAAAACTATATTAATTTATTTTTCATGTTTTAGCTGAAGTGGGCTTTTTCATCCTTCCCCGATCTTCAGTTTCGAGCCAAAGTCAGGGCTCTTGATACTACTTGTTGTTAGCCTTTGGAAACAGAAGCACATGAAAGAGTTGGTGTTGATAACGACGGCCTTTCGAGCGGTGGAAGCCCCGAAATGTGCTGTGTCCTTA
Organism: Pungitius pungitius; assembly: GCF_949316345.1. Classification (NCBI taxonomy): domain Eukaryota; kingdom Metazoa; phylum Chordata; class Actinopteri; order Perciformes; family Gasterosteidae; genus Pungitius; species Pungitius pungitius. Next base: position 16,336 of record NW_026909783.1, on the reverse strand, counting down.
GTAAGATGAAAAGGAGTGGAAGTTGGCCCAAGTTGTTTCTTACCGGAGAAACCTCTGGGAGAGACAGACAAACTAGAACCCCTAATTCTCCATGCTAATTCCTCCGCATTTCACTTGTAATTATGCCCCGGCATCCTCCTTTTCTTCTCCAACTGCACCCTCCCTCCTCCTCCCTTATTGCTGACGAAACGCTTTTCCCGCTCGCTCCGTCTCCTTCATTTTCAAACCCACCGGCCGCATCTTTTCGCCCCCTTGTGTTCGCCAAAGAGTATTTGATTACTTCCATCCTTGAGGAGGTAGTTCCTCCTGGATGAAACAAAATACACTGTAGTGTCTTACTTCATCTCCACAGGGGGAATTGGATCAACATGGCGCTCCATCGATGCGCCGCGGACCTCATGCTCCAGCCAAAGTGTTTTGTGGTGACGTATGCCCCCCCCCCCCCTTTCTCCCTCAAACCCTGTCACTTTCCCCTCCGTCTCGGGCGCTGCCAATGCCCCGTATTTATTTTATCTCGCTCATGTGGGTCACCCCTGTATGGCGGCCATCAAATAGCTGTGTCTGAGGCCCAACTCTGGCATGATTTATGGGCCCGGTGTGACGCTCGGCTCTCAGAAGGACCGCCATTGTCCTGCATCAGCTCTCAACTCTCGACGTAGGGGCGCTTTGTCTGCGCTGAGGCAAACCAGAACCCCGTCTTTAAAAAGAATCAAATTATTTCATCATGTTGGAAATGAAAAGGCTGTAATTACTCCTAATTAGAGCCTGACTTTTTTTTTTCTTTTTTCTTTACTTCTTTTTTTTTTTTTTTTTTTCTCCTCCTCGTCTCTTTTCTCGTCTCGGAGTTTCGGAGGTGAAAGTCTTTTTCCAGAGGCTCGGAGATTGCTCTAAATCAGAGCTGCTGGAGTGGAGAGTAGGAAACAATTTTCTGTTCACTTTTAAATTGATTAATACAGGCTTTTGACAGCTCTCCTGGCTTTGATATCCACAGAGACGGGGAGGTCTCAAGTGGTGCGATGACACCGTAATGTTTGCTTTAAGGCCCGACCGTAATGGGGCTGGCTGCACAGCGTCACGATGTTCCCCCGAGCCGGGGGGGGGGAGGGTGGAGGGGGGGGGGACAAGAAGCAAAAAACAGCCCATTTGTGGATTGTTAAAGCGCGCGGTTGTGTCCGTGTTGTCTGAGCGCCTACACGTGTGAATCCTTGGTGCACGCGGCTACCTCATCGCGCCGGTGGGGCAGCGTAGTGTGTGCGGGCCGTGTAGGGTTTCCCTTCCAATAACACCTCTCGGGTGGCGGAGAGGCAGCAGCCTAATGGCCGGCTATCACGGAAAATCGTTTTTTTTTTCGTTTTTTTTCTGCCCGTCCACTATTTACATGTGTCTCTACCACACAGGTCTTGTCGTTTTTAGGCGGCACAACAATTTGCTAAGCAAATCCACTCGCCATTTATCTACAAGGGGGTGGGGGGGGGGGTGGGGGGCGGGGGGGGTTCTGTGTGTGTCTGTCTGGAGAATGTTGGAGTTATGGGGGGACGCTGATGGCTTTTCAGAGAAGGTGGGGGTAGCATCGAGGGAAGCAAATATTTTCTCTGGCTTGCGACAGCACAGTGAAAACACACTCCTGGTGCTGATGTGTATTAGAAGTGAGCCGGGCAAATATTAGCAGTGCCTTACAGTGGCGATGAGGTGATGGGAGGGGCGGAGCTAACGCGGCCGCTGTGGTATCACCAACGATGGTAGATATTTTCTTTTCAAACACAACATTTGTGTTGTATTCTTACGTTGGACATCATTTCTTAGATTTTGTGTTTTTTTATTTTGCCAGAGGAGGAGGTTTATAAAACACCCTTTTTGTATTAATAAATAGATCAACCTAATTCTTCTGTTAACTGTCTGCTCTATAAAACAGACAATGGTGGAGGATGCCACATCATTCCAACCAAAGATGGTCAGCAATAGTGATATGAATCAGGACATATAATAACATCCTTACAATTGACAAGCTGCAACTGTATATTTTGAGGCAGTTTTGCTTTAAAATGGACTTGAACAATATATTTGATATTATAAAAAGCAGGGAGCCTAAGCCTAATTATCTCAGTGTGAATTGTGTAAAATAAAGCCTGACAGTTCATGCTCAGATTATACACACACACACACACACACACACACACACACAGACCTACCCACCAGCTCAACCAGCACTCGCAAAGAAATGGTGGCATTTACTCGGCCGGACGCTAAGTTGTTCAGGTTGGCATGTATGCTCAAGGGCACAACAAAATCAACAACAAGAAACAGCATCTAACTCCACCCACATTTCTTGCACAAGTCCAATACGTGTGGGAGAGAGAGCGAGGCAAAAGGCTGCGAAAGGGGCGGCCAAAAACGCAACGGTGATGCGTCTTGTTTGTCAGCAACAGAGTGCAAGGAAATGTGACAGAGCGCTGGAGGAGGTTTCCAAATCCATTTCCTGCTCTTGTCCGTCCACATCAGCTGCTGACGACAGATCTGCTGGTCCTTATTGTGTGCTATTATGGAGGAGTGTGAGTGTGTGTGTGTGTGTGTGTGTGTGTGTGTTGGGGAGGATAGCTGGTGCACACATGCCTAAAAATGATGCGTCTCCTTTGATCTGTTCCAGTTTGAGCCACATGAACAGCACCGCCGGCAGGCACACAAACACACACACACACACACACACACACACGCACCCGCATAGCACGCACACACACACTTATGGTCATGCACACACAGACAGCCCTGCAGTTTGGCCCTTTGCACTTTTTATAGCCCTGCTCAGTCCGTCTTTGAGTGTGTGTGTGTGTGTGTGTGTGTGTGTGTGTGTGTGCGCGCACGTCAGTGAGTGTGGATTTGACTTACTCCGGCATCTTTTTTTTTTTTTATATCCACATGGTTTTTCTTCTTTTCTTTTACCCAGTTACATTTGTAAACTCACTGTAATAGAAGGCAGTGTTTGAGGTACAGTGCTTATTAGTTTCTTATCTCAGCTAATTACCCATTAAATAACCACACACACACTCACGCTCTCTTATTACCGGATAATTAGCAACCGGCCCATCATGAATATGCATTTCCCACTGCTTCATACACGGAAATATGAATATATCCATTCTAATTTCCTCAATTGACTTGTCATGCTTCTCATGGTGCTGCGTTCAGAGCTACCACGGGCTGCTTCCCCACAATCCAGGGATCAGAGATGGGATGGCTGCGTTTTCAGCCAGTTCACTGTCTCTATCTGCAGTCATGTCCTCCATGCGCGGTGGGTTTGATACTTCATTAGCAGCAACCGATGCTGTTGGCCTGCAGGCGACCTCAGGAGTCCATCCAGCAGCTGCAGCTGGGTGCTCAAGCTCAGTCCTCAATGGGGCTTTTTACCTTTGTTATTGGTGCTGATTTCCAATATTTTTTTTCCTGGGGATTTTCAAGGTTAGAATTTTAAAAAGCCAATTAATCAACATTTTTTTTTTTTTTTTTAGTTCAAACATTGCTGCAGGTCTGGCCAGTCTGTTCTTGTTCTCTTCTTTGTTTCGCCCCTCTGCATGTTTTGTTGTTTTTCACTCTCCGGCCTGTTGTGCAGAGAGGACGCTCGGAGCGGTGTGTGTCACATCAGGTGCGTCAGGATGCCCATTGGCTACCGGCCGCCGACCGGAGCCATCCCGCCCAATCAGCTGTCGGCGAGCTGACCTTTCGCTGGTGTCCTGACCCTGATGGGAGGTGAAGTGTGTGGCTGGTAGCAGTCAGTCCTGGCACAGCAGGACAAGGAGGAGGAAGAGGAAAAGGAGCAGGCCGGAGGGCGAGGGATTTTCTTTGCCAGTCGCTCCTGTTTCCCGTCCTCCTTTCTCCTCTCGACTCCTCTTTGGCCCGGAGACCATGACAGCCTTCCATGTGGCCGAGTCTCACATGCGACGACTCGCTCGCCTTCTTGTTCCCGAGAAGCTGGAACAGAAGAGTGTAACCACATGAGATGCTGCTGTGTGCGCGCGCGCGTCTTTGGGACTTTGTGTGTGCTATTCGGAACGGGGACTCGTCCCACTCGCCTCTCCTGTCGTCCCAGAGGTGCTTAGCAGCAATCTGTCCTCCCGAAACGAGAAAACAAAAATCAGACGATGCTCAGAAATGCTGTGAAATGCAGTAATGAATATTTTAGATATAAAGGACCACTCTCCCAGCCTCCATTTGCCTGGCTCAGTCCTCCAAACAGCCCTTTTAAAGTCAAGTGATGGAGGTTAAGTTAATTATGCACATTAGGGCCAGCCTCCCTCCCTTGCTCGCTCGCTCAGTTGCCCTATGTGTGAGTGCGTCTTTGTGTGAGTGCGTGTGTGTGCGTGTGTGTGCGTGGCTGTGTCAGTGGCTCGGAATGCCAAAACTGTGCCTTTAATTAAACACAGATGCATGGAAGGAGGGACTGTCTGTCACACACACTTTTTAATAGCAGCTGCACACATGAAGACAAGGGTGGACACACACACACACACACATACACACAATTGAAGAAGAAAGAATGTAATAGTGTGTGTGTGTGTGTGTTTAAGATGAAACAACCTCTTTCAAATGCTGCTGTGCGAACAGATAAATACAGATATGTTGGTTATTCAAATGTTTGTGCATGTTTGCATGTTGGCAGAGGAGTACGGAGTTGGCATGTGTCTGATTTTTTTATAGTTGTAATTATTTATGCCTTTCAATATATGTTCTTTCCGATTGTCACTGGTCTAGTATCCCCTATAACTCTTGTTTTGGCCATCAGGCTGGAAGTGTCTCTCCTACGTCTGTTGTAGCAGCCGATCGATGTGATTCATTTGCAGGAAGCAGAAGAAGTCAATGTTCATTAATAGCAAGAAATTGTCACTTCAAGACCAGAACCCTCAAGACTTGAGTTCTGAGGGTTTAGACAGGATTTCTTCTGCTCTTTAACTCTATAGAAGCAAGAGAACAGCACTAATATTCTGCTTACTTATTAATGGGTCACTAAGAGTCATATCATAGTGTAATGCAGGGGTCGCTAACAGACGGTCCAGGTCCATATATCCCTTTAGAACTTCTCACGAAGCTTTTCTATTTTAACCAGCGCGGCTTTTGCTGCTTTTACGGTGAAAGAAAGGCACCGATTACTTGTGTTGGAAATCCTCTCTCGGGACGCTACTCAGCCAATCGCATACGTGTATTCTGATGTTGCCCTTGACTTAAGTAAGATTCACACACACACACACACACACACACACACACACACACACACACACACACACACACACACACACACACACACACACACACACACACCACAGATGAGAGAGAGGTGAACAGTATGTGAGATGTTAGAAGTTATTTCACATGACGTACTTGAAGAAGAGCAAATGTGCACAACAGAGCTTTAACCAAGAATGGACTGACTTTGTATTTATTGCTCAAAACCAATATGTCTCATATGTTCAGAGACCGGGATGATTTTTTGAAAGAAATAATGTAAAGCTTCCCTGTAAAAAAGGAAAAGTCTTTTGACAAAATGTTCACACAAACATCTGAAATGAAGGCGGAACACAGTTAAAAAAATCACCCTGCGCACACAATTCCCTTTGTAGGAGATACAAATATAATATCATGGCTGTTTTGATTGACATCACGTCAGTCATGAATAAACAGAATTTAAAGCTGCAGGACAATTCAGGTAAAATATTATTTTCTAAAATGAAGCAGTTCCATTTTATTTGTATTTATTTTTTTATAGACATTGTTTGGATATGATTCTTTACATGATTTGACGTCACTAGTTGACTACATAAAGACATTAGAACTGTAAGCTACATGGGACTAAATCCTTGGCCATTGCTGGGATGTACCTGACCGGTCATTGACCCTAACTGGACCGTGCTGGACTTCATTGAATAACCCTAGTGTGATATATCATACATGCTGGGAGGCACGTTCAATACTTCTGCTTTAACAGTTCTACAATGGTATCCTGACATTTGTTTACTTAGTTAAATATCTGAATGTTTCTTCCACCACTGAGAACTCAAGTTAAGTGCATTTCAGTTTCATTTTCTTTGGTCCATTTTAATGTTTAAAAAAATGTGTAAAAAAAAAAAAAACTTTTTAAATTATCTAAATCCGACTCTTAAATGGACATATTTCCTTTTCCATGGTTCATTTTTTGCTTGATCTAAAAACGGCTTATTTCTGCTCATGCCAGTTTCAGATTTAATCAAACCTAATTAAGGGAGACGTTGTTTTTCCGTGTAGGGAAGAGGCGTTTTTTTTATCCTTTGGATGCCTTCAATCCAGAAGCCTCCTCTGCCCTTTGTCTCTCGGTCTCTTCCGTGCTGCATGCAGCAGCCTCATTTTTCATTAGAGGATCGCCCCATTATTTCATTTCTTGTGATAAAATGACAAGAGATTACTCAGGAGAAATACTAAATACAGAGCTGAACCGATGGGATCTCCCCTCATATGTAACACTGCTGGCTGTGGCTGAAGGCTTCATATTTCCTATTTCTCTCTCTATTATATATATCTGGCAGAGTTGTAGATACAAGAGCTGTGGGTGCGTGTGTGTGTGTACTGTATTACATTCTGGGTGTTCCAATCTGATCAGACACCACTAGCTGGTCAGCAGAGCCTGCATTGTCTATTATATATATATATATATATATATATATATACACAAAACCGTTTTTTTTCCCCTGAAAAATGAGTTGCGGTGTTGACAGAAATGTCACTGGGGGTGTAACTTATTTTACAGAAGAGGAGGAAAAGCACAGCAGACAACTGGGAATAAAAAACAAAGAAAATCAACCAAAAATATATATAACCAATAAACGCACCGTATCTTTATCTAAGTCGATTCATATTTTATTTCAAAACAAGTTGGTCACATTTTTCAGTGGTGGATAATAGAAAATGTAATGATAAGGCCGATGAAATACGAGTGGGTTTGGGGAGGTAAGAATGAGAAAAGATTAGCCTGAGATTAGAATAAGAGAGATGGAGGAGAGGGGAAGAGGAAGGCAAAGAGTATTGCGGTGTTTGTGTGTGTGTGGGGGGGGGGCTGGTGTGTGTGAAAAGAAGGATGATTGTGCACACTCCCACCCTACTTTGTTTTTCCACCTGCCTCCACGCCAGTAGAGACGGGACATCCTTGACCGACCTACTCGGCTACACTCACACCTGCCCGCGTCTATTGTTACCACCTATACCTTAAACTCACACGCATACTTCCTGTTTCATCTGCATACGCCCGTGCTTTGCAAACTCATAACCATCTGTTTGCTTTGTGCCATCGAAGCCATTGTTTTTACATATTCATTTGCCTGTTTGTGTCAGATGACCCGACTCGGGTTCGATTCCCCCGCTGCTTGTTTGCTCGGTGAAGTTGTTTCCCTTTCGTGCCTTTTTCTTTCCGAGGCTGGAATTCCACTCCGGGGGCCTCTAATCGAACCACGTGCCCTCGTTAGGGTAACCGGGCAGAGCGGCGGGGGGGCCAGGGGGCAGCGGGACCTTCCCGAATCAAACGCTCCCAGGTGACCGGAACTAGAAGCCCTGTGAATGAGTTACTAGACCAAAGCAACGGCAGCAGCATGCTCGCTCTCTCTCTCTCGCACACACACACACACACACACACACACACACACACACACAGGTTTGGAAATCTTACCTTTCTTTTTCTTTATTTTTCCTCACCGTTTATTGCACGATTTCCAATTTTGTTAGCAACCTAAATCCCCCTCTGGTTATTATTTAACCATTAGCCCCCGTTGCTGTAGTGCCACAGTTATTAGTAGCAGCCTTCTTGACAAGGCATTTTATTTATTTATTCATTTTTCTGTTTGGAGATCTGCAGCGCCACACTTAACGTTGGTCCCCAGAGGAACATTTCAGGGCGCCGTGAGAGACAGGTTCTCCGCTTCCAAAGACTTTTATTTTGAAATGGATTTCCTACTAACCCAATTGACATGACACGTTAGTTAGCAATTTCTTCTTTTTTTTCCATACATAACCTCTCTTATTTACCCCGTTCTCATGGAGGAATCAATTCATTTTTTTTTCTTAACGTAAGCCTCTGGATTTCATTCACCAAATGTTGCATTATCAAATGTTTATCATTTTATTTGTTTTCGTCTCCAGACATGACTATCTGAGAGGTTTTTTCTATTATATATATAGATTATTATTATTATAATTTACTGAGAGTTGCTGTGCAGTTGAATATTGAAATGTGTTCCAACACACAAATATACATCACTGTGAGTTTCATTCAATAAACACCGGTATGGGCAAGTAAATTATGACCTCAGTCAGTTGTCATCATAAGTCAAACAATCGCCTGCATAAATAAAAATTGAATTATACATTCAGAATTGAGCTTTTCACATATTTTTCCTCAGATCAGGGGTCAAAGTAAAATCATGCGATTCTCATAATACATACTATAAAGGTATTCATTCAAATTCAAAGAGGTGCAGTTTAGATCACGCCATGTGTCATATATCTATATAAGTGCTCGACGGATTTGTGCTTTTGTCTTCACACATATTCCCACATTCTGGTTGAAAGCGTCCCGAGGGAAGAACAAACAAAGCAAAGGTCTGTCCTTTTTTCATTAAAAGCCTTTTTTCTGCTTTTCTTCTTTTAGAGCCTGCCAAGTGAAGTTCATTTTTTAGGGCTCAGATATATCTCTCGTCTGTGGGCCTCTCCTCCGTGCGTGCTTGTGTGTGTGTGTGTGTGTGTGTCGCACCCATGGACTCAAGATGCTGTGCTTATCGGAGTCATGTGAGATGATTTACAACATGCGATTGGACTGTGTGTTTCCCGGGGTTGCCAAACCAGAGCCGTAGAGGCTGAAAGCGGAAACACTACAAATGTAATAACTTCGACTTGGTGTCCTCAGGTGTTGAGAACATACTGTTTCTCTTTTAAACAAAATCAAAAGAGTTCAGAGTTCTGGTTGCATCACATGACATTACACATGGAACGGACATTTTAGTCTCCTGGCCGCCGCCCGCATTAAATGCACCTAGACAACCATTTGGATCCCTCGTCTTAACATATTTTTCTGCTGGTATGAAAAGCCCTGTGTTGTGCGACCGTGTGGGTATGAAGTGTCCCTTTCTCCGGGCTCGCTCCGATGGCATCTGCTTTGCTTTAGAGCAGAGCGGAGCAATTCCCAGTGACGGACGTGGTCGACTCATCACGCAGGGCCAATTTACTTTTAAGTCCTGCCACGTTCGTGTTGCTTCACATCTGTCACGGGATCTCGTTGACGTTGCTATAGCTGGCTGTTTTGTTGTGGGGAGTAAGAAGGCTAAACACTGACATAAGGTATGACGAATAATACTCTGACAGAGAAGGCCTGTTGTTGGTGGATATGGCTGGCACAGGCTTCTCTGTGTGTGTGTGTGTGTGTGTTATTGGAAGACAGTTTTCCATGGATTTTCTCTAAACACTTGAGTCTTTTGATTGTTTTCATCCACTCTCATCAAGCTGTTTGGAGGAGGCTTAAAACCTGCGCCTGCTCTTCACCAGCTTCACTATTTGGATTTCCACGGATTAAATGACTTGTGTAAATGAGAGTACTCTTAACCCCCCAATCTCATTCTGCGCTCGATGTGCCTGACTAAATGTTTGCGGTTAAAAATGTTTCCTATTAAAAAAGAAATATATATATTTTTTTAATTTCCCAACAACAGAGTTTGTTGGTTACCTGTTCTAAAAGGTATTTGAATAAAATCAGAATTTTTCAAAGGAAGCATGAATTTGTCCGGTGGAACAATTAAGTCACGTCAAAGATGAGTTTGTTGGCTGAAGACAAACTTAAGCACCCTATGTAAGGCTCAGTTTGACATACAGTCTCATTCTCAAGTTTATGGTAATAACAGCGTGTTTCATTTGCTGAAATTGATCATTTAACTCCCCTTTTTGATACAAAGCAATTATCTCACTGTGGATGGACTTCTTTTACTTTGAATAGAACTAGTTGACCTATTTGAATCCCAGTTGCAGTCCGAAGGGAAGAGTTGGATTGTGGGAGATCTCCCTCTGGCGTTCAGGTCACGGGTCACATGACCCCAACCAAACGAGGGCTCCTTCCCGTGCTTTAACGGTAACGAGGCGCGTGCTTCCCCCTGCTTAGCGCGCCGCTGCCGAGACTAAACGGGGAGACTTTTCAAAGCGGCGCCTTGCAGATGTTGAAGAATTGTTTGTCTAGTTAACGCGTGTCAGTCGACGCTCGCAAACACCCCTTCTGACTAATTAGAGACGGAGCCATTGTCGTCTGTCTCGTAACGAGGAACCATGAAGGCTTTTCCCTTCTCTCTGATATTTCACTGTGTCTACGGATGAACCGGGAGGTGTGGTGGGAGGGAGGGAGGGAGGCACCCTTTTACACGTTTTTACTTACTTTCTTCTTTTTAAACGCACTGCCAGTTAACCCAGCGGCGGCCGGCTGGGTGGCTGACTGGCTTGTCTCTTGCGAAACCTGCGAAACTGTGATTTACATTGAGAGCATGTTGTAGCCAACCCTAGCCCACGGTGTGCATATAATCCCCCATTGTTTGTGACAGTTGGTCGTACCTGTGCCGAGGGGGAGGAGGGGTGCGCAGGGATGCATCCAACTTTGCATTTCAGCGGCTGAGCCCAGGGTCAGGAGCACATCTGGATGAGTGTAGGGTTTGTGCGTGGTGTGTCATTTCTGCCTTTCGGATTCGGATAACACACACACACACACACACACACGTGTTCGGGAGCTCACTTGTTGCTGTGCAAAGCAGCGGCGGCGCACAAACAGCAAAGCCCGGCACACCGCGGTGCACTCCTACACAAACAACAACAAACCAACACACCTGCTGCTCCTGGCAAGTCGCTCCCGACAATCAGCCCGAGGAGGGGAGGCAAACAAAACAAACAGTTTAATTTACATGACAGTAGCCCGCTTTGCATTAGCATGCCGGGGCAATGATCGAGGGGGACGCTGTGCTTGGAAGCAGCCGGTCATGAAAAAGCGATGGCCCTGTTGGCGGTGTACTGTAAATACAGTCGCAGCTGATCTCCCCAGACGGTCCCTGTCGGTGTGTTGGTTTAAAGGAAGAAAATGAAATTCGACGCTCTCCCAGTCCTTTCTAAAACAAACCCGTTTCTCAGCGCTGCAGAGTGGATGTAAACAATTTGGTGTGGAAAGGAATTCAAGATGTCTAAATGTGTTAAGTAGAGAGAGAGGAGTGTTATTTTTCCACTTCACTTTCTTTCTTTAGTTGGAACATTTATGCCGTTTTTGCAAAAATATTTCATGTTCAATTTTAACGAGCAAATTTTCTTCATCAATAAACAAGTTAACCGTGTTTGGGCCGTTTTGTAATTGCGCCGAGTGGTATTTGTGTCTCGAGACTGCTGCATGTACAGCCTGCATGTCGAGTGTGTGTAGGTGTGTGTGTGTGTGTGTGTGTGTTTTTGAATTAACACAGGAATCGTGCAGGTTTGTGTTTTTCTGCAGATGATGGCATAAACATGTCATGCGTTGATCGTCCTGATATTTCGGCGTGTCTGTCCATGTTTCTGCGTATGTGTGTTTGTGTGTTTCTGGCTCCAGTGGTCTGCGCCCCATGTAAAGAGATAGCATCTTCCCACAACAGATCGATGCGGGAATCTTTCTAGAATGCCTGCCTCTGTCTGCGTCTCTGGCTGTGTGTGTCAGAAATACTCTGACTGACAACCTCCCTCGCCGGCGGTTAGCTTATTGAACCTGAACCGCCGGATTATCGGACTCGGAGGCACGGCGCAGCCATATTTGGCTTCCAGGGCAACTCCCATTAGAGCCGTGTTTGCTTTGCCGTGTGTGACCACTTCATCAATCGATCAATCCAGAAAAGCATTCGATCAGACAAATGGTTTCCTCTGTAAAATGCAGCCGGATACTCTATGTAACGTCCTTCTACAAGCCCACTGCTCCTGTGAGACGTTGAGACACACACACACACACACACACACACACACACGTGTGGATGCGCCCTGTCTTACCCATAGACTCTCCAACGCCCCCACGCCTCACCTAGCTCATGTTTATTTTCTGTAAAATGTCCTAAAGCGACACGAACACAGATGATTTATGGTGCCAGATATGATTAGATCCCATGTATTTTTACACAATGGACACACTTTGTGTGTGTGTGTGTGTGTGTTTGCATGCAGCGCCTTAAGTGGGAGTCAGTAGTCATTAACGACTAAATAAACAGCGTGTTCCCTACTTATTAAAATATAGCTTCATGTTTCCTCCCCATTACTGTCGCAGTGGCGGCGCCTTGGCAACAGAGGACAACCCGGCTCTCAGGGAAAGTATTTCTCTCCGAATGCGGACACGTCTGAACGAGTTGTCGTGTTAGCCGGGCCGGCTAGCAGCATTACTTACTTTTACCTACGGGTCAATTATGCACAGCGAGACGGTTGCGACTCACTCAGAGATTCCTGCAAGCAGCCGGAGTGACTCGTGAGTTTCTCACTTTCTGATCATTTTACATGCTCAACCACCGCCACGCCGCTTTCCCACTGGCACCGACGTGAAATGCATTTTTGTTCTTGAATGATCCGTTCGCGAAGGTCGAGGTCTTTTACAGTCATTTCCTAGTTGCACGGGGGGTCGGCGCGGGACACAAAGTGCTCACATAAGGCCGTCAAATTAGTCTGCCGACGGATCGAGGACACGTCAGATGTCCTCGAGTTTGCAATAAAACAGGACAACTCGTTGGGAAATATTCCAACATCATCATATCCTCTGCTTTACTTCTACCTGCTGTGACAAAAAGACCCAGGCCCAGTAGAATGGAACAGAAAGATGTGCACGGCGTACTCTGACCCGTTGGCTCATGAGAGCCATCGGACCTGTTGGTGCAGTCTGCACACACTCCTTTCATGTCCTGCAGAGGTTGAACACAGACAGTTCAAGGTCGGCTGAGTCCAGCTCACAGATAATTGTCAATAAAATTGATCTTCCTTTTTCTTTTTTTTTCTCGCCCCGCTCATATTTTTCCAACCCTCCCCCCCCCCCCCCCTGCACACATTCATTGACTCCCTCACTCCACTCTCCTTTGGCCTCCGTCCTTCTCTTTTCATCTGGAGCCAGATAAGTCTGCCTCGACTGCCAAGAGCACCGAGTATCACGGCTCGCTTCGCCTTTTTTTTTTTCCCTTTCTCTTTTTTCCTCCCCCCCCCCCCCCTCCTCCTCCTCTTATGTTCTTCTCACAGTGCACCGAAGCCATGTCGCAATTTCTCATGGAGTTTTGATGCCTGGATGTCTCCTGTCCGGCTCCATCTCGTCTGAGCTGCAGCGCCGGCCCTATGCGAACTGAACTCGGCTGCCTCGCTGCAGGTCAGCCTTCACGGCCGATTAGTGTCGAAGCGCCACTTTGGTCACAAGTTGTCGGGAGCGCTTATCGTGAAGATCAACAGCGATCAGTCTCGCCGCGGCGCTCCCCTTCTCCCTCTCCGAGTCCTCCACATCTCCTCCCTCATTCTCTCTCCTTTCCGTTTCCTGCCCTCTCCCCTTTTGGCATTACCACCCTCCCCCCTCTGTGTTTTTTTCCCCCTCAAATCACCATATTTCCGTCCATATCTTATCATTGTCAGCCTTCTCCTCCTCCCCCCCCCCCCATCCCCCCAACCCCTTCACCTTACCCCCATTCTGCATCTATCACTGGATAAAAATGTTTTTCCTTCCCAACAACTCCTCAGCACCTCATGAGGTCAACTCAGACGTGATATGGTGAGAAGTAAGCGCAGTGCAGCATTGTGCTTGGAGAGTCTGACTTCAGCCGTTCCTGTAACATCAGGTGTAACTTCCATGATGTTCTCTGGGGCTTAAAATAGAGCGTCCCGTTTTACTGCGTTAGGCCCGTTAGGAAGAAGCCACGATTCCTTACGTTCATTATGACTACTATTTACTTGTTGCCCTAGTAACTAAAAATAATATTTCCCTAATATGTATTATTAGTATTTGATGTATTTTTTGCTGGACAATGAGCACCTTTTCAAGTTGGTCTGTATCCTGTCACTTTGGGAGGTGCGCGTTTGTTTTGCTCTTCAGTGCCTCCCTCCCCGCGTTCGGTTTGTCCAGCTCAGGAGACAGCGATTCGGTTTGTATGTATCCGAGCCCCCCCCCCCCCCCCCCCCCCCCCTTCTCTTGGTGTCTCTGTGCGCCGTCAGGCCTCGTCTGTGGCGAGAGCGGAGACGAGTCATGTTTGGCCCGTCAGTGTGACTGCTGGTGTCAGTATCTGGAGCGGCTGGTTCCTCTGACAGCGCTGGAGGGGCCGCTGGTCCTAGCAGAGTGCAGCCGTCACCCTGTGACACGCTCAGTGTCACCGATCCCCTCCGCCTGGCGACACGGCATCCGCTCCTCCCCCGCCTTTGCCTTTGCGCCCCCCCCCCCCCCCACCCTCTAGCCAGTGGCTTTTTCACTGCCACTCTACAGTCGGTCACTCAGTCAGTCACTTACTGCCTCGCTGAGGAGTCTTCAGCGGGAGCTGGCCTACGTGCGTGTTTGAAAAGGGAAGCTCGTAATGGAGTTGGTTTTCAGTCTCTGCTTTTTACCATTTTCAGCAATAAATATTTCGTATGACGGATGGATGGATGGATGGACAACATGGATGAATGGATATAATGTTATTTTAATAGATATATAAAAACACTAATGCTGGATAAATTATGGTTATATAGAGGATGGATTGATGCATTTTTGCAGATGGATGGATACATGTGTAGATAGATACATGAATAGATACTTGTACATGGATAGATAGACTGATGGATGTATATATAGATAGATGGATGGAAACATACATGGGTATGTAGATATGTATGTAATAGATGTATAGAGAGTAGATGAATGGATGGATAAATATATACATGGGTAGAAAGATATAGATATACATATACATGGACAGATGGATGAATAGATGTATAGATACGTGGCTAGATAGATGGATTGATACATGGATAGATAGCCTCTGTGCACAGCAGGACTAAATATGTGTGTGATTAAATCTGGCCTTGGCAAGTGTGCAGCAGTGACAAATGGATGCTCACTATGAAACCCCCTCATCCAAGAGGACAGTATTAGTTTTTGCTTTAATTACCAGCAGCAGTAATGTTTCCTATCCATAACTGTCGGCCTGCTAGAATGCAGCCTGGCAGAGGGGAGAGGGCCTTGTCTCTTTTCTCAGTGGGCCTCCTGTCTCTTCAACCCCCCCAATCCGTCCATCCTCTCTCCCTTTCTCCCCCTCCCCTGTGCGCCCGCCGCATCTTTCATTTCAATATTTATGCCTCATCCGAGAAAGTTCAAAGTCACAGTAAGGAGGCACAACTTTCCCCTGCCTCCCCGCCGACAGCGCAGGACCCTGCCGTGGACAGGGAGGAGAGGCTGGTGACGGCTGGTCTCCACCCCCTCCCCGCTCCCCGCCCCCCCCACCCCTCGGTCACTGTTGACAGAGAGAGGCAGCAGGCTCGGGGAGTCACATGCAAAGACAGACAGATAGAACTAAAGTGTAACAGATGAGGGATACTAAATCCTGACACCCGGGGGGGACCTTCGATTGACACTTTTTACAGCTGCTTTTATCTGAAGGTTCTTCCAAATACTAAAGAGTGCGAGCCAAACGGGACAGTGCGGCTGCTTTTCCCCCCCCGAGGGTCGGACTGACCACCCCCTCGACAAAAGCCCGGTCCCCGTTGGATTGAATGAAGTCGCTGACAAGTTCCCCCCCCCCCCCTCCCCCGTGAGGCTGCGTGACAGCCTCCGTCTGGTAATAGATTAGACTAATTACCGCCTGCCTGAGTTTAGATCACAACGTCACGTCCTCTGCCTGTCGCTCCGATGGCCGTTACAGCCACCACTCTCCACTCCCCTCCCGTTAATGTAAAGTTGTAAAGAAAGAGAAGAAAAAAGGGGAGGGGGGGGGGGGGGGGGGGCAGAAAAGGAAAAAAGGTCGTCCTCATTTGCATGCAAGCCTTCATTAGAATATGCGAATATGCTAAGGACCCCGAGTCGGCGCTCTGCGGTGATGAATGGCGAGCGCAGCCGGCGAATAGGCCCGAGACGGAGGCTCCGTCACCCTCATCTGCATAGGCGTACTTCATTTGCTATTTATTTATCTGCTTTTGATACATCTCGTGTCTGCGGGACTTGGACTGAGGAGGACCTTTTGCAACCCCCCCCCCCCCCCCCCCGTCTCCCCCTCACCCGCACAACAAACGCACACAAACACTTCAATGAGGCGAGGCTTTATTAAATGGCTGAATGAGATCTTGGAAGTTTTCACTGGGCTTTCTCTTT